>NW_024384875.1:0-81657 GCF_016835505.1 Polypterus senegalus
AAAAGAAATAAAATAATTTCCAAACAATATAACTGAGGTCATCTAATCCAATTATGCACCACAGTGATACAGGCAGTAACAAAGCAACTTGCACCTTAACTAACATTGTGCCACAAAAACTAAACAGGGGCCAGTGGAATAAATATGAAACCAAAAAAAAAAAGAAAGAAAGAGCTTCCAGGGAAAACATATATTATTGTTGTTGTCCAGGAAAGAACTATGCAGGCATAGACAAGCTGGTTAATGTGCCAAGTCACATTTGGACTGCTGCTTGCTGTGTCGATGAGAAAGGCACTCCTGTAAAATTCTTAGGTTACATTGCTAGAAATGATGAAGATAAAGTCCAACATATAACACTTGATAAGCTAGAAGAACTAGGGAAAGTTTATCGCAGAGGTGTGACTTTGTTCAATGGTGGATGTAAGGGAAACAGAAATACCTTCAACAACTTTTTTTTTTTTTTTTGCATTGTAATTACTTCTGTATTTACTCCTGCTTGGGGATTCTTTAAAACTCTACAAATGTATTCTAGAATTTAATAGATACCCTGATTTTTCTGTCAATGTAAACATTTTTAAATTGAAGATCCGATACAATATTTTTCTCTGTTTGTGCCTTGATGACGTTGATTTCCAGCTTTGTGGTGGTTTTCTTTTCTTAAAATGTCTTAGACATGTTCCACAGTGTTTTCAGCATTGGATGATATTATTTTTAACTTACTGTATATGATTCTCAGACTATATCCTTTTCAGCGGTTCCCAACATTTTTTCTCTCCCGTTCCTCCTCTCTTCATTACCCCACCCATCCCTCAAAAAAGTTTTTTTTTCTTTTTTTAGGTTAGCTAAATAATCAAACAACTTAAATTAACCTTATTATAGGCTTTTATTTTTGATTTTACATTTTACAATTTTTTTTATAATAGCAGCCTAACATAAGATCAAAACAAATAAAAACAGCATTAAAATAATTTGTACCCACATTAACTTAAGATAAAAGTACATAACAATTATTCATCTTGATATACAAGTCTTCCAACGTGGCTCTTAATAATTTTAATGCAATCCTTGAGCTTGTTTCGTGGATCTCAGTTTTTTTTTTTTTAAATCAGGTTCAAATGAAGACAGATATAAGCTCAAAACAGGAGCTGCGTCAAGCTTATTGCGATATTTATTCTTAAAACATGCATAAATTTTCCTTTTCATAAACTGATACTTTTTCGGCTTGTTGAAAAAACAATTTGTTGAATGGATTTAAAATTCAGTTATCTTCACTATTTTGTTCCGGAAAATACTGTCTGAATGACATCTTACATCCTTTTACGTGAGCTATTATACTACTTTTACTACTTTTGACAATTTCATCTCGTGCTCAGATAAGAAACTGTCTCAAAAACTTCACTGGTCTTTTTTGATACATGATTCCCAAAAATCCAAATTCTTGATCATAGATCTGATTTTGTCATTTGTCCTTTTTTGGTGTTTTTATCAATTTTATTTTCTCGTACCCACAACTGGTCGACGGTTCAAAACCGCTGCTTTAAATAATAAAGATTGATTGAAGATGTGAAGCTGCTCATTTCATAAATGGATCTGATTCCTGTGTGAGACTCACAAACACATCCCCAAACACCTCTAACATGAATTTAGAAGCCAGTCACACAAACAATGAGGGACTTTTTCCACCATATTATAGTTAACTATGGGCGACACGGTGGCGCAGTGGTAGCGCTTGCTGCCTCGCAGTTAGGAGACCAGGTTCGCTTCCTGGGTCCTCCGCGTGGAGTTTGCATGTTCTCACTGTGTCTGCGTGGGTTTCTTCCGGGCATTCGGTTTCCTCCCACCATCCAAAGACATGGTGGATTGGCGATTCTAAATTGGCCCTGGTGTGTGGGTGTGTTTGTGTGTGTCCTGTGGTGGGTTGGCACCCTGCTCAGGATTGGTTCTTGCCTTGTGCCCTGTGTTGGCTGGGATTGGCCAGCAGACCCCGTGACCCTGTGTTCGGATTCAGTGGGTTAGAAAATGGATGGATAGAGTTAACTTGACACCCCAGAGACTGCTGGATCCTAATAGTGGTGACTCATATGACACTTTCTACATGTAAAACATTATATACATGCATTAATGTTTTACAAATGAATGCAACTTTAAATCATATATATTAATTACAATATATTTATATGCATAGATTAACATAACTAATAAGTAAAGGAATGAAATCTCTTGTTTAAGTAATGTTTTTAAAGATAAACCTTTCAATCTTCACAATTACAAAATTATCTTTTCACATTCATATTTGGTGATTTTCATTAATTCAGCCATCTAGAATGTGGTGGGAGTCCTTCTACATTTTCATTGAGAAGGCAGGGGTTTGGCTGGACCTCTTAATGACATGCTGTCTGCAAGGTAGAAGTCTTCTTATTTAAAAACACTGGGTCCCACATTGGGCAGATCCTCCAGGTTCAATTACCCACTAGCACATTTGAAAAATGAACCAAACATTATCTTATGCTGAAGAAGTAGAACAATTTAGAGAATGAAAGTAGATAGCCCAGAATGAAAGTAGATGGCCCAAAATGCATTACAGGAACCATCAGGAAAAGCCAAGGTTTTCAAATGCTCACATTAAAAAATATCCTAATTCATGAGACCCCAGTTGAAATGTGAGTGCAAGTTCAAGCTGAAGTATTAACTTTTGATGATGCATACTTCCTTTTAGGCCATAGCTCCACATAAACAGCTGTGAAATCTCAAACAGACATTCATAAACTCAATAATCAACGAAACTGCATTTAAGGGTGCTGATATAATGAAATGAGATACTTTTGTACCCAATACAAAATCTGGAAAACATCTCCACAACAAAATACTACCACCACAGTACTGCAGGTATATTAGAAAGCCATTAGATATCTCCAGTACTTCTACATATTTTCTATCATATATCTTATTTCAGACTCCTTGCACCTTATTATATGGTGTTTTCTAATGAGTGACTTCATTTGTGCTACTCTTCTGTCAAATCCTGAGGGTTCAAGTGCTGCTCAGACCTTAAGCCCTTGGACATGTTCTCTTTGTTTAATCATATTTGTACTCTGCCACAGAGTTGGAAACACAGATCCTCACCATAAATGTTGTGGAATAAACATGTAAGGATCAGAAGACTGATACACTGTTGTGAAAGAAAAAGACAGACATATTAGACAGTTATCAAATAGGAGGTGTTTTATTAAAGTACATTGATGGATTCAAGGCCTTAAGCTTAGAATGAATTTGTGAGTTTAGAGTTGTCAATATAAAGAGTTTATGCCCTCTCCTTCTATTGCCCTTGCATAATACATTCTGGTTTTTAAACAACTATCGAATCAGAGTGCATAATATTAGTTGGTCAGAGAAACGATTGATTAGTCTTCATCTAATAATGGCAATTAAGAACTGTGGAAACAGCTACTTGATAACGCTTTTCTGTCTTCTTGTACTTTCTCCTGCTTTGTGAGCATCAATCATTTTTACTAGGCAGCTGCTTAACATGAGGCCATGGCTGCTGATTGTTCTGACGATGTTTGAAGAGTCCGAATTTATACAGCTTTGCACTTTGCATCATCAGGGTTAGCTAACGATGACTGTGAACAAGCCATTGCCCTGACAAGCTAATTAAGGTCTGAGACCAGCTTGGGAAAGATTACCTGAGACTCAAATATCTTGGGGTGCCCAAACTTGTGCATGGTGCTCCTTTCCCTTTTCAACTGAACAAATGTACAAAACAAAAACAACGAGTAATCTTGCATAAAATACTGAAAGAAATGAGTCATCTTTAACTTTAAGCCTTTTTGGTGATCAGTTCATCATCTGCTCACTTAACTGTTCACTGTAACAGATATTTTAAGCAAGGGTGGCCAAACTTTTGCATGGCAACTGTTCATTGGTGCTGACCTTTGATTATTCTGTATTCAAGCATCAAAATTTAATGTGTGCTGCAAAATCAGTACAGTGACTTAAATAAAGGAATGACATGCAACCGTCTCAAATAGTTGAACAAAAGACATGCTGCTGCATTTTAAAATATCTGCAGTGGCCGGGATAGCACATGCAGGTACTCCTGCCAGTAAGAAGTTGTTCAAATATGACAAGAACAAAGCCCGGAGAAGAATCTGAGCTGCATAATCTGTCAAATATGGTGTGATCTTGCAAGTGTTTTACAGAATGATTCTACAAGAATGATAGATAGTTGCAACGTGGCCAGTGAAGGATAGTTGGTCATCGATCATCACTCCAAGGTTGTATACTGATTTAATGGGTTATAGTACTAATGAACTCTGTTAAACAGAGATGGGATGCTGAATCAGTGGGTGGCCAGGATAACAAGAGCACCATCTTTGCCATATTGAGTTGAATATGGTGCTCTGACATCCAAGTTGGGAATTAGTGCGTGACAAGATTCTAGCTGATATGATATGTTTCTCTGGAGAGAACAAAAGTACAGCTGTGTATCATCAGCATAGCACTAATATGAGAAACCATGGGACTGGAGGATAGAGCCTAGTGAGGTGGTGTAAAGATAGAAGGGAGAGGACCCAGCACCAGTCCTTGGGATTCCCTCATGCCTGATGCATCCTTGACATTTCTCTTCACCATGGCACACAGTATTTACAACCTGAAGAGATTCCTGTCTAAGCAAGCATTGTATCAGATGTACCTCTGAGTAGTGGCACATAAGATCCTCCTAACCTCAGTCAGAGAGCTTGTAACCATGGGTAAAACAGAGTCAAGAGCTTGTCTGGCAAGTTACAAAGTGGAGATCAGTGAAAGAGCTGAAGTCAGTGGGACAGTAGTAAGAAGCCCACTATGATTTGGAGGCAGGTAAAGCCCTTAGTTAAATGTCAGTAGGACACTCTTGTCTAGTCAGTCTCACAAAAGGCAAAGTTTTGTGTATTTAGCCTTTGTACATTCTGTTCCCTGCTTTACATTATGTCCTCCTAACTTATATCTCAGTTCTTTCAAATTTACTGAACTATAGTCTCATCTAGTTGCTGTCCTAAGATGAACTGCTCAAGGGGTGCCTCTTTAGATCACACTATGGAAGGACTCAGCAAGAATAAGAATGTCTGTTTCTGATTCTGGCTTTGTTTCATCTGACAGTAATTGACATGTCAAGTTTGTTTTTACATTTTATTCAGTTTTTTAGTACAGGGTGTTGTACGTTTAGCCGTAATGAATGTAAAAAAACACAAAATTACACCTTTTATTGGCTAATTAAAAGATTACAAATCAAGCTATCGAGGCAACTCAGACCTTTCTTCAGGAAAGATGAAATGAACAACACTAGGACAACAAACAACACTGAAAATCTTTAAATGAGAACTCTATGTAAAAATTAATAAATTCCTTCAGGCTAGAGGTTAATTTAAGCAGAGAGAAAGAACAATATATGATAAGATTGAGCAACACCTTGATTGAATAGAACTACCTTTTCACTACATTAGAGAAATTTTGGGTTTGGCTCTAATATTTGTGCATGGATCAAACTACTGTATACCAATCCAGATGACTAATCAGATGACTCAGGCACCACCGCAAGTGGCAGCCTTTCCAGCACTCTATGTATGACTTTATCTTCTACCTTTTTCTATGTCATGATCACTCCTACTACTTTCTTTATGTGACTAGTTCCTGACACTTTTACTATATTTTAATTTCCCGGGTATCTATACAAAATATCTATCTATCTATCTATCTATCTATCTATCTATCTATCTATCTATCTATCTATCTATCTATCTATCTATCTATCTATCTGAAGCTTCAGTTTGTATTAATGAATAGATGGATGAATAGTAATTTTCTCAAACTAAATAAAGAGAAAAACTGAAATTTTAGTAATTAACAATAATGGATTCAATTAGGTTATCAGAAATAAACTTGATGCATTAGGATTAAAAGTTAAGCGGAAGTAAAAACTTAGGGGTAACGTTGACTGTAACCTGAATTTTAAATCACATATTCATCAGACCACTAGGACAGCATTTTTCACTTAGAAACACAGCAAAAGTTAGACCTCTTATATCACTGAAAGATGCTGAGAAATGAGTTCAGCGTTTGTTTTCAGTCGACTAGATTATGTACGCACTCCTCTCAGGACTACCCAAAAAGACATAAATCGTTTGCAATGAGTGCAGAATGCAGCTGCTAGAATCCTAACTTTTGAAAAGAAAATCTGAACACATTTCTCCAGTTCTGATGTCACTACACTGGTTACCATGTTCATTTAGGATTGACTTTAGAATACTGCTTATGGTCTATAAAGCCTTAAATAATCTCGCTCCATCTTATATATCGGAATGTCTGACACGTTATATTCCAAATCGTAACTTAGATCCTCAAATGAGTGTCTCCTTAGAATTCCAAAAGCTAAACTTAAAAGAAGTGGTGAGGCGGCCTTCTGCTGTTATACCCTAAAATCTGAATAGCCTGCAATAGGAATTCTCAACCAAATACAGCAGAGCACTTTAAAACACTGCTGAAAACATTACTTAACATGGCCTTTTTATAACTTCATTTTAACTCAATACTGATACTCTGTATGTTCAATTCTTCATAATAACTATTCACAGTGGCTCCAAAATCCATACACCCCTCTCTCTCTTCTGTTTCTTTTTCCGGTTTCTTTGTGGTGGCCCTGCGCCACTCTACCTAAAAGCATCATGATGCTCCAACAATGATGGACTGAAAGCCAGAAGTCTCACGTGACCATCATCATCAGGTCCTTCCACGAAAACCTTAAATACAAAAAGGACTGTTTCATTTATGTTAGGTAGATTGCCCAGAGGGGACTGGGCAGTCTCTTGGTCTGGAATCTCTACAGATTTATTTTTTTTTCTCCAGCTTTTTGAGTTTTTTTTTTTTGTCCACCCTGGCCATCGGACCTTACTTATTCTATGTTAATTAATATTGACTTATTTTTATTTTTATTGTGTCTTCTATTTCTTCTATTCTTCATTTTGTAAAGCACTATGAGCTACATTTTTGTATGAAATGTTTTATATAAATAAATGTTGATTGATTGATTGATTGATTAACAAAAAATTTGCTCAGACTACTTTAAACTAGAATGTGGTACCAGACAAGGATGCCCCTTTTTACCACTACTATTTGCAATCGCCATTGAACCACTGGCAATACACTGTTGAAATACTGATCAGATAAAGGGGGTCAACAGAGAAGGACTGGAACAGAAAATGTCTCTGTATGCAGATGTTATGGTACTGTATATATCAGATCCACAGAATACTGTGCCTGCAGTCTTAACAGCACTTACAGAATTTCAAAGATCTCTGGTCTCAGAATTATTTGGAATAAAAGTGTGCTCTTTCAGTGAATTGTCAAGCATACAATATAAGATTGGACACCATCCCTTTTATCATCGCAGATCAGTTTAAATACCTAGGGTAAACATCACAAGTAAACAAAAAAGCTCTTTATCAACAAAATTTTACCATCTGTATGGAAATAATTAAGCAAGATTTGCATAGATGATCAACCCTCCACTTCACTGTAGCTGGAAGAATTAACGTTGTTAAAATGAATATCCTTCCTAAACTTCTCTTTTTATTTCAAAACATTCCAATATACTGTACATCAATAAATCATTATTTAAGCAATTAGCAATTCCACGAGAACCACCTTTTCAACCCCAAATATATCCAGTTTTTAAAATCTGGAAAATATTTGGGATTAAATTAACTTAAGATCAACATATAGATAATATAGACAACATCTTTGCATCCTATGAACAATTACATTCCAAATTTAATTTTCCAGCAACACTTTCTTTCACTTTTCTTCAAATTGGAAACTTTGTCAAACAGAACCTGCCTGATTTTCCTCATCTTGCACCCTCGTCTATGCTGGAAAAAATATTGCTCAGTCTCGAGGACTCTGCCAGCATTTCTGCAATATATAAAAATATTTTACAGTCCTTCCTTTTAAAGATCCAAGGGACAATGGGAAAAGGATCTCTCACTCAACATATCAGAAAGGAGTGGAAGGTAGCAATGCAGAGAATTCATTCGAGCTCCATATTGCAAAGCATACATTATTCAGCTCAAAATATATATCGAGCCCATCTGTCTCCTTGAAATTGTCCAAAATGGTTCCAGGGCAAGATCAAACTGTGAACGCTGCAATCAAATTCAGCCTCATTGGGTCACATGTTCTGGACTGCACCAAATTAACATCATTCTGAACCAAAATCTTTAAATGCCTTTCAGACAGCATGGGTGTCACAATCCCTCCTAACCCATTAACAGATGTGTTTGCTGTTCTTCCAGATGGCTTAAAGTGAGAAGGACAAACAAACTGTGATTGCTTTCACAACTCTATTGGCACACAGACTTATTTTGTTAACTGGAAGAATCCTAACTCTCCTCTTTAAGTCAGTGGGTAACTGATGTTTTATATTATTTAAAATTTGGAAAAATCAAATTCTCACTTAGAGGTCTGTTCATAACTTCTTCAAAACCTGGCAGGATCTAATTAATAATATTTTAGAATAAGCTCTTAAAACACTGTGGAAGTAGATTTTCTCCCTATTTATTTTTCTTCTCCATTAATCTGTATCCACCTATTAAACTCTTCAATTTATTTATTTTTACTATTTTTAAGTTTTAGTCCATTGGCCATCTCTCTTTCTCAGGGTGGGATGGATTTGTTTTCAATCCCATTTTTTTTTGTAAAATTGATCTATTTGTATGTATTGAATGATAAAATAAATCAATAAAATTAAAAAAAAAAGATTGAGCAACACCTGGAGGACAGGAGTTATTCTCAGAGGTCAAGGCTGGGGCTGTCAGCAGGGCCTGTTAAAGCCCATTAAGGCACTTCCTGTGTGATTTTGGGCTATACAAAATAAACTGTATTGTATTGTATTTTATACACTCAGAGTAGGCGCTAACAAAAATAATTTAGTTTCTGTTCAATAACTAATACGTGATAGAATTCAGCTCTGCCTCTGGAAACATTAAATATGGCGCTATTAAATTTGGGGTTTTAAATCGGCTTTTTTTATCTGTCTTATTAGTGATGAAACATTGATTTTTTTGCACTAAATGAAACATGGCTCGTTCGACGGGGCCCAGCTGTTTTCGAATCTGCCTCAGTTAAATTTTACTGTCGACCCCGGGAAAAAAGGCGGTTAAACATTTACTCAGCGGTTAAAATGAAAGATGTTATTTTTGGTGAATTTAAGTCCTTTAGTATCCCCCGTTGTTATTCATGGAGTTTTTCCGTTCTCTTTTACCCTTTTATGCCCCCCTAAATTTAGGCGTCTTTCATTGAGGCTGCCCCAATTAAATTTTTTCGAATTATGACACTCTTAATTTGGGCGACTTTAATTTTCATATATAATCGTTGACCTAAAGTAAAGGTTTAGAACCTCTAGACTTTTTTGATTTGAAAAGCTGTTAATCACCAAAAAAGGGTCATCGTTAATTTTATCCCAAAGGACAACATGATGTGAGAATTTGATTTGGTCTTTAACCACTTTTTTTACTATTAGTATAAAAAAGTAAAAACTTAGAAGCATATTGTTAAAATCTTCTTTACCCTAAAAGCAAAATTTAAAACATTCAAGAAATAGCCCGGTTATAGTGAGCTACAATAGCAAGGATGATGAAATAGTAAAGGGGAAAAACTTTAATTCTAAAGAAACTGCTGTTGGCATGTTACCTAAAAAGAAAATTTAAAAAAATCTTCTAGCATTGTTATACCTTGGAGCCCAAAAAGGTGTCGCTTGAAAAAAGAACATGTCGTGACTGGGTAAATGGAAAAACAAAATAACTATCCATTAAGAGATATTGAAGGCAAAAAAACGAATAAATAAAAAGCCCGTCAGGGGCACTCCCTTTTTTAAGATTATAATTGCTAGTAATCCCAGGTCCTATTTTCTACAATTGATGTCTGCTAAACCCAGGAAACACGGGGAATCCCCATAATTCTTCCAGCGAAACCTGTGAAACTTGCTATATTTTTTAATAAAAAAATGAATGATAAAAAACAGTATACCCCCCCCAACACTTGGAACCCCCAAACCCCCGGTACCCCATTATAAACAAATTCAATTCTTTCACCGGAAGTTTACCTGAATTACATAGAATAACCCTCAAATAAACCCCCCCTCGTCCGAAATACCAAAAAGGGGTTTTCAAGGAAGTATCGGCAACTGAAATTTTGGACTTTTAAAATTTAATGGGGGGTTTTCCCAGACTTCGACTCTTTATTTAAAACCCCTCTCAAGAAAATAATCTTGACCCATCTGTTTTTGAAAATTTTAGACATATCTCAAACCCCCCTTTTAAAAAAAATTTCCCTAGAAAAAGGCGTCATTTGATTAACTCCCCCAAAAACCTGCTATTCTTGATAAAGTTCAGTCAGGTTTTAGAACTCACCCGAAACTGCTTTTGTTAAAGTATTTGTTCGGGTAAATGCAAAGGGGCCTTTTCTGTTCTCCCCCTCTTAGATCTGAGTGCCTCATTTGATGAACGACATATTATTTTTAAAAACCCCTTGTAAGGGGTGGGCCTCTCGGGAAAAGTTTAAAATTGGTTTTGAATCTTCCCTAGCAGGAAAAATTCTTTGTTGTTGTGGAAATAAACTTTAATTATTCTTAAATTGTTCCAAAGGCTCATCCTGGGTCCTTTTTTTCCCCAACCCACTGCTCCCGTTGGTAGTTTCTGGGGCAGGGAGTTACCATCTTTATTTTATCTATAGCCCCTGAAAAATTTTAAAACCAAGTCTTTTTTGGTTTTCTGAATGGATGAATAGTAATTTTCAATTTAAAAATAAAGCTAAAATTTTATTGTTTGGAAAAACAGATTCATAGGTTATCGAAATAATGTCTTGGGTTAAAAGTTGGGGGAAAAAAAATTTGGGGGAAACCCTTGACAACAATTTTTAAAATCACATATTCATCAGCCCCTAGGACAGCATTTTTCTTAGAAACATAAGTAAAGTTGACCTCTTTTCATTGAAAGATGCTGAAAATTAATTTCCCCTTTTTGTTTTCGTGACTGATTACTTACCTCCCTGGGACAAAAAAGAATAAATCACTTCCGATGCAGAATCCTCTAGAATCTAATGGAAAGAAAACCCGAAACATTTCCCCGTTTTTGTCACTACACGGTTACCTGTGTCTTCAAATTGACTTTAAATTCTATTATGTTTTAAATTAAAATAACCCACCCCATCTTTTTAATCAAAATTCAACCTTATATTAAATTTAAACCTCAGATCTTAAAATAGTGTCCCCCTTAAATTCCAAAGCTAAACAAAAGTGGTGGGGCCTTCTGCTGTACCCCAAAAAAATTTGGAATACCTGCCAATGGGTTTGCCAGGCTAATAAAATAAACACAAAAAAAACATCCGAAAACACATTACTTTATTTTTTAAACTTCACATTTTTTAATCCTATCTCATTTCAAATCATCAAAAAACTATTCAGGTGACTCTAAAATCCCCCAAAACTCTCTCTTCTGTTTTTTTTTCCCGGTTTCTTGTGGTGGCCCAACCCCACCAACCCCCAAGCACCGTGCCCCAGCATTGATGGACAAAAAAGCCAAAGCCCCATGTGATCATCATCATCATCATAAATCCTTCGGAAAACAATAAATAAAAAAAGGACTTTTCATTTATGTTGGGTGTTGGGGGACGGGGGTCTCTTAAATTTCCCGATTTTTTTTTTTTCCCCGCCCCTGGGTTTTTTTTTTTTTTTTTTTGTCCCCCCCGGCCCTTGGACCTTACTCTTATTCTATGTTAATTTGTTGTTTTTTTCTTACTGTGTCTTTTTTTTTCTTTCTTCATCATGTAAAGCCTTTGGCTACTTTTTTGTATAAAAATTGTATATAAATAAATCTTGTTGTTGTATTGTTTCTAAACGTCACTGGGTTCAAAGGGAAGGTGTGTTTTATAACATGCGGGAAATTTTGAGGGGGCAACAAGGATCGATAAAAAGGGTGGGGAAGATATTTTTATCAAGCGTTTGAAAAGGTACCACAGAAAGTTGGGCTAAAACTAAAAAGGGGAAGTTCAGGATGATGTTTTCAGAGGGGTAAAGGGCCAGACACGGAAGCGGGGTGAGGGTGGGAACCTCATCAGAACGGCTGATGTTAAGTGGTGCCCAGCGGGGGGTCAGTGTAGGGCCGCTCTTTTTTTTATAAATGATTTGATAGGAATATAAGTAACAAGCTGGTTAAGTTTGCAGATGATATAAAATATGGATTAGCAGATAATCGGAATCCTTTATATCATTAAAAAGGTTTTGGGATTCCCTGCTTGGGCAGTTGTGGCAGATAAATTTCTGTCAGTAAATGTAAAGTATTAAAATAGGAAGTAAAAATGTTGGTTTAAATAAAATTTGGGGACGAAAATCAACAGTACCCTTAAGAAGTTTGGGTCGTGTGGATCTCTAACCTATTAATTTCCCAAAAATTTTCAGAAGTCATTAAGAAGGAAAAAGAATGTTTTTTTAAATAGCATGATGTGTGGTACAAGCCCAATGAGGTTTTTTAAGCTTTATAATGCTCTGGTGACCCATCTTGAGTACTGTGTCTTTTGGGTCTCAGGCAAAAGAAAGGACATAGCCTAAAAGGTTCAGAAAAAGGGTTTAGGCTGATTCCGGGCTACGGGGATGAGTTTAAAAAAGTTTAAAAAGAGCTGCACCTTTACATTTAAACAAAATTAAGGTGCCCTGACTAAATTTTTAAAATAGGGAATTACTACAGTGGATTGAGACTTTTTTTTAAAAATGGTTATCAAAACACGGGGACACAGTTAAAAACGGGAAGGGGTAAATTTTGCCAAACATTGGGAATTTTTCTTTACACAAAGCGATGCCGGAATAAGCTACCAAGTAGTGTGGTGACAAAAAGCTTTCAAAACTCGACTTGATTTTTTTGAAAAAAATAAGTGGATAGGTTTGGGAGCTTTGTTGGGCTGAAGGGCCCTTTTCCCATCTGTTGTTGTAATTTTCAATATTCTTTTGGGGTTTTTGGTCGGTGGGGTGGGGGCCAGTCAATGGTATCTTCCCAATCAATTCATCCCCCAAAACTGCCTGAAACTTTATCCACGGGGGGGTTTTGGTACCAGGGGGAAACCCCGGCCCCACTGCACCAGCATAGGGTCGACAATGGATCAAGGTTTCACCCGATACTAATGGCAGTCAAAGTGCTGTTGTCTACTTAGGTCTGTGCACCCCCAGGATATGCCCCCCCAGACCAGCACCCCCATCCCCCGGTCATGTGAGAATTTACAGGCAGCATAACATTACAGTTTCCCCAGACCCTTTCCGTCTTCATATGTACTGGGGTGAATCTGCTATCTTTTGTAAAAGCACAGGGTCTGAAACCTGCCATTTCTGGTATTCTATGGCAAATCCAATTGGCTCCATGGTGCCAGGCAGTGAGCACAGGGCACTACAAAAAGTCAACCCAAGCCACCCATAAAGTCTGTTTCTGTTTGTTTGGTCAAGATTTACCCCGTGGCCCTGGGGTCATTTTTTTGGCTCTGGCATTTCCCCCCTTTTTCTCCTGGGAGGTGTTTTTAACTCAAGTTCATTTATTTTTCCAAATTTTTGCTCATCATTTTATTCTAGTTTTATGTTTATTTCTTAAATAAAAAAAATTCCTTTTTTTTTTGTCCTTTTGTTATTTTGGGTTTGAACAAAGGGTTCTTTTTTTTTTTTTTTTTATTTTTGATTTTTTTTTTTTTTTTAATTTTTTTTTTCCCCTTTTTTTTTTTCCCCCCTTTAAAAACCCCAAAATTTTTTTGTTTCCTATCTTTTTGTCCCTGCATCTTGTTAAATTTTTACCCCTCCCCGCCCCTTTCCCCACATCCTAAAAAATTTTCCTTCCTTTTTTTTCCCCCCAATTCCCAAACCTTTTCCCTCTCAGCTTTTCCCCCCGTCAAAAAGCAATCTTCTATTTGTCTTAACCCCAACGGTGCCCTTTCCCCATTTTTTCCTGCTTCCCCCCTGCAAATCTTAGCATTTCTTGACCCCTTTTTTCCTCCTGGTCCCAGCCCCCAACCCCCTAACATATTCTCCTGCCTTCTTCCTTCCCCTTTCCCCTTCTGACCCCCAAAAAAACCTCCCCTACCCTCCTTTCTCCTTCCCTCCCATTCCCCCCCCCCTTTTTCCCCCTTCCCTTTTTTCTCTGACTTTTCCCAAATTTTAAATCTCCACCTTCCTCCCACCCTTCTTTCTTTTCATACCCCTTTCATTCCCCCCAAATTTTTTTTTTTTTCCCCTTTACCTTTTTCCCTCATTTAAAAACCCCCCCCGGGGGCCCTTATTCCCACTTACTGCATCCCCAAAAAACAAACCCCCAGGGACTCCCTTTTCCTTTTCCCGTCAAAATTGACCCCCCATTCCCAAAAAAAAACCCGATCCCCATGTAACCCCCTCCCCCTTAAAACTTTTTCCCCCCCCAAACCTCATCCTCTCACTTCCCTTTGGGATTCCTCACAAATCTTCTCTTTTTCTGAACCCCACTTCCCCCAAAAATCCCCATCCCAAAATTTTCCCTACTTTCCCATCAAAAGCCCCACTTTTTTCCTTATTCCCATCCCCCATCCTAAAAAAATTGCACGTTTTTTTCTTTAAAACATCTTTGAAATCATCCCCCCTTTTTAACCTACCCCCACTCTTTCCCCCTTCCAGCTTTTCAAATTTTTTCCCGTTTCTCTCCCAATCCCCTTTTTTAAATATAACCCTCCTTCTTCTCCCTCCCCATCCTCTTAAAAAATCCCTCCACCCAAAAACCTACTCCCTGGGGAATCTCTGGGCCCCCTCCTTTTTCCTCTTCGCTTTTTTTACTTCCTTTTTCTAACCCTTCCTTTTCTATCCCCTTAACCTTTCCTCTCTCTTTTTCCCTTATTATTCCCCCTTTTTTTTTTTCCCCCCCCTTTCCTCCTTTAATTTTTCCCCTTTTCCACACCAATCTCCTCCTTTACTTGGCCCTTGCTTTAACAAAAGGGCCCTTTTCCCCCCTTTGGGAAACCCCCATCCAACCCCCTTCTTTTCTTTTTAAAAACCTTCCCCTCTTCTTCACCTTCCCATCCTTGCTCTTTCCTTTCTCTTTTACTGCATTTTTTTCCCCCTCTTTCTGTTACCCCCCTTTTTCCTTTCCCCACCTTTTGTTTTTTTCCTCCCGATTAAAGCAACCCCCTTATTTTAATTAAATTGTTTTAGTGTCGGAATTTTCACCCCCCCAGGCCCTCACCCCCCTAAAAAACCCCTTTGTTTTTTTTCTCCATTTTACCTTTTAGTTGCCCCCCCTTTTCCCCTTTTTTATCTCAATTTCTCAAACCCCCTTTAAATGTAAAATGCATTTCCCCCCCTTAAATTTTTCATTTGAATCCAATACCCAAAAACCTTTTAAACAAACCGAAGCCATTGGGAAAAAGGGACTGAGTTTAAATTTTTTTTATTTTTAATAAATTTTAAAATTTAGTTTGAAAAATGACACCCAAATTCAAAAAACAAACAGGTAAACAGGCTGGAAATTGTTTCGCTCGAAAAATTTCCTGTTTGTTTAGCGGGGAAGGGGGAAATAAAACCAAAATTTAAAGGATTTAAAGAAACCCTTTTTTTTTAAAAAAGTAATTGTATAATTCTGGAAATGGGGACTTTAGGACTAAAAAAAAACCCTTTTAAAAAGTTTTAAAAAAAAAACTCCCAAAAGTTAAAAAAACCATCCCTTTTAAAAACTGGAAAGAAATTTAAACCTTGGTTTAAAATCAAAAAAACGAAGGCTTTAACAGGGAAATTTTTTCGCTCTGTTGTCAAGGGGACGAATTCCCTTCGCCAAAGGGGTTTTTTGGGTTTTTTCCTAAAAAAAAAATGAAAGACAACAGACAAAAACAATTTTGAGTCAAACAAATTTTAAAAAAAATTTTTATGGGCTTTTGGGGTTAAAAAAAAAGGAGATTTACAAACAGCTAAAAAATCAACTCCTCAAAATTCCCTGTTATTTCTCATTTTTTGGGGAAAGCGGCATAGAAAATTTTAATTAAACAAATTTAAACAAGACATGCCCTTAAAGCCAGGAAAAAAACACAAAAAAAACCCCCCTAAACAAAAGTGGCCCGAAAAAAATTTTAGAATGAAAAAAGAAATAAAATTTTTTAAAAACACAAAACACTATACACCCGTAAATGTTTTAATTAATTTCTACCCTTTTAAGGAAAACCAAAATCACAATCATCTAATCAACCGCTCAACAAAATACACTAAAACCTTCTACCAAAAATAAAGGTCAAATTGCTTTAAATTTTTGCTCACCATTTCAGGCAAGAAGGGCTGCATATCTATTGCCAAAAAAATTACCCAACGTGGGGAAAAAAAAAATAATTGCAGAGGGTTACAGGAAAACTAATAACTTTCAAAACCCCCGAGATTATAAAGGGGTTTAAAAAGCGATATCCCAAAAAACAACCCTTTTTTCAAAGAGGATTATTTTTAAAAATTTTTAAAAAAACAAGTTGAGAAAACCCCCAAAAGCAAAAAAGGGTTTTTTTCCCAAAAAAATACAATGGGAAAATAAAAACCCGAAACTCAACAAAGATTTTTTAAAATAAAAAATTTAAAGGTTTTTAATTTGGGGGGAAAAAAAAAAGAATAAGAATTGGGGCAATAAAAATTTCAAATGGGACTGTTGCTGAAAAAAACAAACCCCTCCGACTAAATTTTTTTGTACAAAAGCAAAAAATTTTTCCCCCCAGAAAGGGGGGAAAAAAAAAAGGGTCGCCCCCTCACATTTGATGCGATAAAAAAAACCCTTTAAAAAGGCTTATTTTTTTAAAGTTTAAACAACAAAATTTTTAAAAAATTTCCCAAATAAAAAAAAAAATGGCATGTTTTTGGGAAAAGTCAAAAGAAAAGATTTAAAAAAATGGAAGGGTTTGATGATTGAGTGAAACCCAAAAATGTACTAAAAAACGATTTAATGGGACTTTGTTGGGGGGGTTTTAAGTTAAAAAAATTTTTAAAAATTTAAAATTTTCAAAAAAATAATAGTGATTAAAGTAAAATTTTAGAAAAATTACCCTTTTGGGGTTTATTACCCTTTTTTTTTTTTTTTGTTACCGTAGGGCCAGCTTTCCTTGACCTATTTTCTTTTCTCTGTACTAATAAGCCCATATGGCACTTAGATGGTGGGCTATGACTCGTTTCACGACCTTGATATCTGACAACTTCTCTTATTTTGGGCAATGTGCGATTTTCTGAACTTGAACTTTTGATCAGCTTCCTTTTTGTTGTTTATACAACTGCTTAAACCAACAAATATTAAGTTTTTCATTACCTCCACTGAGATTCTTCTTTTCCCTATGCTTTTGCCATTGTCTTTTCACAGAACGCTGTATGAGAAATATTTATATTGATTTGCATATTCAAAGAGGCGTAATTCTGAGAAGAGATGGGGTGGGTGGCAGGTGCATGCCACGTATTACCTTTCACACTGCGGATGTATGTAGCTGAAGTGCATGGAAGTTGGCTTACTCACGGTTTTGTGCATCTGAATTTTTTTGTGCGTGCGCACATTCTGACTTTTGTCCATAAGTTAAGTTTTAGTGTGAATTCTACGAATGGCGTTATGCATGAGGCCCCTGGTGCTTTCCACTCTGAAGTGAGTTTATAAGCGTCTAGCTAATTCTGATTGTGTCAGAGGTTTATCAAGTTTCTCTACAATTAGAGTATCTAGCTTTAAATTAAATAGAATACAAGGACTTACATGTAGTCTCTAAATACGATGCATTATATTTTTTATGCAATGATTATATTTCCATGTGCTTGTGATTACTGATATTGCATTGCAACTTCCTGCTTGTGGATTTTTGAACTAAAATCTTATTAGCCTTCTATCGTGTTCATAGTAATGATGTTGCGATTTAAAAATGAGTTGTTCTGTTTCTTTTCTTGTCAAGAGGTTGAGTTCTGATGGCAAAGCTTGTCTTTTCCTAAAAAGTGCCTCATTTGGAAACCTGTCGTGATCTTTAAGATTCCCACACCTCTATTCCACACCTCTAGTTTTCTTTTTATAGCTGAAGTGGAATATTTGGCCAGTCCAGTCTCTTTGCAACTGAAACTGATCCTTGCTAATTAAGTGAGTCTCCAGTAAAATGCTATCTTGGCATTTAAACCGTTAGGTAGAGACTACTTTCTTCCTCTTTTAATTTGTGATTGAGACCTTTGACATTCACCCACAAAATTCACTCCTTGGTTATAGCGACATTGCTTCTGAACTTTTGTTGTCAAATTATAATCTTAAATTAAAGTTGTAGATATACATATAATAAGCTTTAGCTTAATTTCAAATGTGCAGAGTATGCTCTAGCAGTTGTCGAGGTGTTGAGTCTGTTGATTCGTCGATTGTAGTGGAAGGCATTTTTTAGGAACAGATGACAGTATCTCATCATTCATTGGCTTCAAAGATGTGCCAGGCAAATGTTCCAATGTTTTATATTTTCTTCACATGCAAGGCTCCCTTAGGTGAAATGCTGTTCCAAACAAGGACGGTTTCTTAAATGAAGATGCAATTCCATGATGACTTAACAAAATAGCACGCATCTCATGTCTAACTGCGCTTCCCGTTGTTCAATCTTTTCTTATGTCATACGCTTACCTAGCAGTTCTATGTGATGAACCCCTGTGCTTAATCTTTCTATATGTCAGTTGCGCATGTGAGCAGGATAAAGCCGATTTATAAGATATTTTTGTACAGAGCACAGTGACATATTGATCTTATACTTAAAGTCAGGTCAGGAGACCTCGTTTATTCCAGATGGTTCATTAAAGCTGAAAATGGCCTTACTTTCTGCACTGTCAACTACCCACCGCGACCAAGTACCACCATCTCTGACTGGGTTTGCTATTCCAATTGCTTAGAGAAGACTGAAACAAAAAGTCTTAGCCGAAGGTACCAATCACTGCAATGATCACCGGAATAACTACCACAGTAACTATTACACTTGGGGAGGACATACATGAGATAAAGAGCAATATAATGAAGAACTACAAAGGATATAAGGAAAGATACTGAAAGATATAAAGGACATAACTATGACAAATAAGAAGCCGTTTCAGGATATTAAAGACTCAGAGAAACATTTAAGTTCGGAAAAATAGAGGAACATTTGAATAAGTCTGAAAATAAATTTACAGCACCTGAGGCTCAGCTTGAAGACATTAAGCAAGTGTTCATGATATGTATTGAAATAGTTGAAAATAGTTGCTTCTGACAAAAGAAACAGCTACTAAATCAAAATGCAGTGTGGAGACCAAGTAAGTGTGCTGGAAGATGGATATAGAAGAAATAAAATCAGAATTGAAGGTCTCCCTGAAAAGCCTAAACCCAGTGAAATTCATTGCCGAATTATTCTCTCAAATAATTGGAAGGACTACATCATTATGTGTTTCAATGGTGCAATCTAAGATGAATCTGATGTCACTTCTCAGACTGAAACAGAAGATTATATTTGAAAATAACCGTATTACATTTTCCCAATTATTCACCTTCAGCAGTTGCTGTACATGCCACATTTTACAGCACTAAAGACATTCGCAATACCGAAATCTGATTCAGCCTCTTGTATCCTTGTAAATAGAGTGGAAATTCAGAACAAGTTTACATATTTAGTTCTCAGATGAAGCAGAAAGAAGATTAAAAAGCTGATACCAACACTTTTGAAATATGATTGTGAATCACATTGTGTACCTGCAATTTGGTTTATTTGCAGGAGACCTAATCGTAATTATACATTTTATATCCATTCCTGATAGTTTAATGTTTTAATTATAATTATAATTCTATATGTTTCTGGATGATAGAGACTTCATCCAAAATATTTGTATCTGTTCATACTGTAAACACTCATATAATTATAATGGGCAGAGACTTTAATTGTGTTTTAAAACAGATCTGGATAGGTCTTCAGCTACAGGTAATAACATCTAACACTGCAAAAATAATTACACAGTTTGTAATTGAACATAACTTATCCGACCCATGGAGACTGCTAAATCAATACATATCCAGGCATATTTTTTTCTTCTCACCACTACATCATTGTTACCAAGAATTGGTTGTTTCTGTAGATTTGCCCACAATCAAATCTTGCAAGTACAACACTATTATTATCTCTGGTCATGCCCTTCTTGGAGCTCAAATAAATATGCCCCACATACTCATTAGGCTTGGTGTCTTAACCCCATTTATTAGCTGATGAGAACTGTACAGAATTTACAGTGTTATGAAAAGTTTGGAACCCCTCTTAATTCTTTGATTTTTGTTTTATATTGACTGAGCTTTCAAAGTAGCAACTTCCTTTTAATATATGCATGCCTTATGGAAACAGTAGTATTTAAGCAGTGACATTAAGTTTATTGGATTAACAGAAAATATGCATATGCATCAAAAAATTAGACAGGGCAAAATTTGGGCACACACAGATATGACATCAATACTTAGTTGAGACTCCATTTGCAAATATAACAGCCTCTAGACGCCTCCTATAGCCTTTGACGAGTGTCTGGATTCTGGATGGGTATTTTTTACCATTCTTCATTATAAAATCTCTCCCGTTCAGTTAAATTTGATGGGTGCTGAACATGGACAGCCTGCTTAAATCCTAGGGTTTTTGATGATTTAAGTCAGGGACTGTGATGGCCATTCCAGAACATTGTACTTCTCCCTGCATGAATGCCTTTGTAGATTTCAAACTGTGTTTTGGGTCATTGTCTTGTTGGAATATCCAATCAACGCGTAACTTCAACTTTGTGACTGATATTTGAACATTATCCTGAAGAATTTGTTGATATTGGGTTGAATTCATCCACCCTCGACTTTAACAAGGGCTTCAGTCCTTAGACTATACACAGTTCCACAGCATGATGGAACCTCCACCAAATTGACAGTAGGTAGCGGTGTTTTACTTGAAATATGGTGTTCTTCTACTGCCATGAAGCACTTTTTGTTATAACAAATAACTTAATTTTTGTCTCATCAGTCCAAAGCACTTTGTTCCAAAATAAGTCTGGCTTGTCTAAATTAGCATTTCGCACAACAAGCAACTCTGTTTGTGCGTGAGTGCAGAAAGGGCTTCTTTCATCACCCTGCATCAGATGTTCTTTGTACAAAATGCTGGAATTGTAAACGATGTACAGATACAACATCTGCCGCTAAAGATGTTTTGTGAGTCTTTGGAAAGATCTGTGGGTTGTCTGTAACCATTCTCACAGTCCTGCTCTGTAGCCCGTGTATTTTCTTGGCCTGCCAGACCTGCTGGGTTTAACTAGCAACTGTGCCTGTGGCCTTCCATTTCCTGATTCCATTCTTGCAGTTGAAACTGACAGTTTAAACCTCTGAGATACTTTTTAGGCCTTCCCTAAACCATGATACTGAACAATCTTTGTTTTCAGATCTTTTGAGGATTGCTTTGAGGATCCCATGTAGCTGTCACTCTCAGAGGAGAGTCAAAGGGAAGCACAACTTGCAGTTGACCACCTTAAATACCTTTTCAATGATTGGACACACCTGTCTATAAGTTCAAGGCTTAACGGCAATCCAACCAATGTGGTTTGCAAGTAATCAGTGTTGAAGTTACATGCATTCAAATCACAAATTACAAGGGGACCAAATTTTTTTCAAGTCAGTTTTAATTTGTTTATTTATACAACTAAAAATCTTTTTGGAAAAGAGTACTCAGAGTTCTAGGGAAATGAAAGACATACCACTGTTATCTTTTGTGAAAGTAGAGTCAATTTTACAGACTAGAGGGTTCCCAAACTTTTTCATATGACTGTATATCCAAGCTTGATTTTTTAAGACAAATGCATCTTCAAAGTCTCTGCTGGAATACACTGGGGGAAACTATGAAGGCATTTTGAAGACAGATTATTTCTTATATTTCCCTCAAAAATAAATTGCAAACCAAGAAGGCATCAGAGTTAATCATTGAAATTACCAGAATAGATAAAAGATCCAACAGGTATCTAAAGAGATACTTTATACAAAAGACAGGTTTTACAATGAGAACTCAGCCTCTTGACAACAAAAAAATTAAAAAAAAATTCATTTTTAAATCACAACGTCATTACTATGAACATGGAAAGTAGGCTAATAAGATCTAGCAACAATTCCACAAGCAGGAAGTTCGCATTGAAATATTAGCAATTACCATAACAGAGAGATAAAATTATTGACCATAAAAATATAATGCAGACATTTGGAGACAACTATAAGTCAATTCTAATCAGTTTAACGAAGACAAGACACAATCTAATTGTTTTGATGCATTCAAACCACAGCTAGATGCTCTCAGTGCACAGGAATTGGATAAACCTCGCACTATCAGAATGACTCAAACTATAAACTTCAGGTAGAATACAGCTGGTTCTGATAGCTCCCCCTGTTAATTTTTAAAAAAAAAATCATTGGGGCTCCTTTTATTGGAAAAATTTTATAGAAGCCAGAATAAAAAAAAACCCCTCAACTTTTGCGCAAACGCCATTTTTCCCAAAAAAAAATAAGGCCCAATTAAATGTCACACAAAACTAATTCATTTTGAATAACGAGGAAAGATACTTCCCAAGTTTTTTGGGAAAAAGGGGTTGACCGGGTTGCGGAAAACGCCATGGGGGGTTTCCCCCCAGGTTGGCAACCTCTCTTTTTTTTCCCTTTCCCAAAAGCCAGCCCCAAAACATAAGCAAATGCCATGGGGGGTTCCAAAAACCCGTTTCCGGGGCCCAATTAACCCCTCTGATGCCCCTTTGGGATGACATCAGTTCCCAGTATCCATCCCCAGTCCCCAAACACCTGAAATCAACCCTCCGGCCCGCCCCTCAAAAAGCCCGCCCATTTCCCCCTGATTTGTTTTTTTTGTTTTCATGTTTTAAAGATTGACTGCTGGGTTTTTCTGTTTCAGTATAGGGGGCGGAAACCCCAAAACATCCCCCCTTAAAACCATTTTTCCAGGAGGCGACCCCGATCGACCTTCCATATTCAAAGGACAGATTCCGACTTTCGGTGGCCGTGGGGGAGTTGGCGCCCTTTCCCCGCCCGCCCCCAAGGGGGCCCTTCCCAAAGGGGGCCTGCGAGGGCTTTCATGATCCCCCTGAGGGGGGAAGCCCCAATATGAACCCCCGGGGGGCGGGAAAATCTATAAAGGGGAGGGGTAACCTCTCCAACAGGCCGGCCGGGCCACTGGCCCCGGGGACCCCGACCCCCCGGCCCGACCCAGGCCCGAGTCCCGGGGGAAGCTGGGGCGCTGGCTATGGCCAGATGAAAATAAGCTGGGCCAGGTGGGGGAGCAAGGGCGTTGGGGGTTGATTTACGCGATGCCGGATTTTTTCTCCCCCAACAGGTCCGGGCACCTTCCCGCGGGATATAAACGGCCCTTCTGGGGCCTCGAGACAGCTGGGGTGTTCCAACTCAGGGTCGGGGAGCCCAACGGGGGGCCGGCGGGGGGGGGGGCCCCCTTGAGCCCACTCCGCCCCCCCCAGAGGCCCCGACCCAAGGGAAACGAAGGCTCCGGGCGCTGCCGCGGGCTTTTCCGGCGGTGGGGGGGGACATCGGGTTCCCCGGCCTGCCCGCCCCAAGGGCCCGGGTGGACTGCAGGGGGGCAAAGGAAGAGGGTACTGTGCACTGTCAAAATTTTTGGCGGTCCCCTCGGGAGTGGTGTTTTTAAAACGGCACTTGGGGTGGAAAAAGTTAACCGGGAGTAACAACCATTGTTGCTCGCCTCTATGCCCCTAGCACAGTGGCCCCGGGACTGTTTTGGGGTAAAATTTTAAAAGGAAAAACCGGGAATTTAGGGGGGTTCAATTTTAACGGGAAGGGGCTCTGAAACAGCTGGGGGAGCTTTTCCCGGGCCCCTTTCCGGCATTTTGGGGGCCGACTGGTCGAATATTAAAAGCGGTGGGACCCCCTCCTCCCCCGAGACTAGGTCTCCCTCATGGAGGTAAAGGGGCCCCCCCGGGGTTCCCACGCCGACCCGGCAACTTTGGGGCGGAACGGGTCGGGGAGCCCCTTTTGGGGAGGACCTCGACCTAAAAGGGCGCCCCACCGCCCCCGGGCCGGAAAACCCCTCCCGCCCCCCAAGTTAAAAAACATACTTCCCTTTTTGGGACCCCCAATACTGGCCCCGCCAGTTTCCCCTTTAAAGGTGAACAATGGAATGATGTTTCCCTTGGGTTTGCCAGGAATGCTATCGTCCCCGGGGGCGACCCGTCCATGGCACCCAAAACCACCGGGCCCTACTTTGTCCCGGGTAACCCCGCTTTATCTTTTTCCCAAACAAGGCGGGGTGCGGAAGTTGTTGCTAGTGCCACGAACCTCCCGGGGTGGGAGGTTTGGGGAGCTAGCTCACGCCCCTCCCAGTGCCCACCTGGGAACCGAAAAACGCGGGAAAAAGAATAAAGCCCTTTTTTGGGCCGGGATCAATGGGGAGGTCCCCTTTTCTGGGGGGTCCTCCCCGGTTTTCCAGTTACCCAGATTCCCCCCCAGGCCCGGGGTTCCGCGCCCCACCCCTGATAGATATCCCTTTTGGGGATCGGACGATTATTTGGGCCCCCTTTCCCTTTCCCGGGCCGGGCCCAAAGTATATTTTTGGTTTTGCCCGGGGAAACCCCGAACCCCGGCAATTTTCCCCTCGCTCTGCTAATACTAAAAAAAATCCCCGGGGAATTAATGGCACTGTTTTCCCGCGTGGGATCCCCAAAGAAGTCCTCAAAACGGGGTACCCCCCTTCCATCGGATACGTTCGGGGAGGTGGCCAAACTACTCCAGATTAAGCATCTCAAGACTCCGCTATCATCCCCAGACGGAGGGACTAGTTGACCCTTCAATCAAACACTGAAGCAGATGCTCCCCAAAGGTGGCGGGGGGCCCCCGGGTGGGAACTGGGACCAATTTTTCCCCTTGTGCTTTTTGCCCCGGGAGGTTCCAAAAAGCCCCCCGGGTTTTTCCCCCCTTGGAAAAAAGGTTTTTATGGGCGAACCCCGGGGTCTTTTAATGTCTTAAAAAAGGGTTTGGGGAAGGGGGGGCGTTTCCCCCTCCACAAACCCTTTGGAATATACCCGGGAAGTTTCCGATAGATTGCCCAAGACCCGGGCCCTGTTTTAAAAAACGGGGGCCCAAAGCCCCAGGCCCGGAACTACAATAAAAACACTACTTTGGGGGTTTCCCCAGCCTGGAAAAAGGATGGTGCTGTGCCACCCCCCCAAACTTTTGGCTCATTGGCGGGGGGCCATAATGGGGAAAGAAAAAAGGGACTGGGGGGACTTTTTGGTAAGCCAGCCAAATCGTAACCCAAAAGGAAAAGGTGTATCATACCCAACCTTCGGGAACCCTTGGGCAGACAGGGAGGATGCTCGGGTCCCCGGGCCCCCCCTTTTCCCCTTTTTACTCAGAAAAACCCACCCCGGTTCAAATTTCCCCCTTTTTTCCCAAACGGCAGGTTTTTCCGAGGGGCCATCCTGTCGCCCTGAGGTGGTCAGCAAACCCCGGGCCCGGACCCTTGATTGAGCCCACATTTTTCACAGACCCGGGGGGTGGTTGTCCAAACGTTTTTACCTCCCCCTGAGGCAAAGTTTGAGGGGGCCTAGAGGCCCAAAAAAGATGCCCGTTAGACATCGGGGGAAACCCACCCCCCTTGGTAAAGTCTTACGCCCTTTTTCCAAAACCCGGAGGGGTGGGGTTGGCCCGGTTCTGAACGATTTGGGCGCCTCAATCAGGTCTCAAGTTTGATGCCCCATCCCCCCGGGTGGATAAACCTTTTAGAAGGCTGGGGGCCCGCTTCTGACCACTCTTGTTTGGGGCCGAAGGGTTTTGGAAAATTTTTAAAACCATCCCCAGAGAAAAACTGTTTTAGCACCCCTAGGGCCCACTGGCACAAAAAAGGTACTCCCTTTTGGGCTGCAGGGGGCCCCCGGCAAATTTTTAACGCCTGGTGGATAAAGTGTTGGGGCCCCCACCAGTCCAAAACTGTGCGGGATACCGGGATGACGTTGTTATCTTTTAGCACGGGGGAGGAACAAAAGTGGGTCAAACAGAATTCCTGGCTAGCGGGGCTGGGCCGATAAACCCGCCAAAAGCTATTTTTTGGGATGAGCGGGGCCCTTTTAAAACCTACCTGGGGGGTGGAGGGTGGGAGACCACAAAAATTAAAAATAAAAGACATCTTAAAAAGGCCCCAACCGATGGTCGAAACAGGTGCAGGCCTTTTTGGGGGCTGGGCGGAATACCCCCCCCGGGGGTTTTAAAAAAATTTCGCTTCCCGAGAAAACGCACCCGACGAACAACAAAGGGGGGGGCCTTTTAATGTGGGGTGGACCAAGGGATACAAGGGGGCCAGTGACTTAAAAGGGGGCCCCTTATTTGGCACCAAAAATTGGGGCCCCTTTAATTTTCCCGGTTTTCCTTTTTTATTCTCCAGACCAAAAGTTGGGACACAGGCCTGGGTGCCATGCTGACCCAAAAAGCGCCGATGGGGGCCGAACACCCTGTGATTTACCGGGGCCCGGCCTGTTGGACTGGGAGAAAAGGGGCCGGCGGTGGGGGCCGGGGGGCCCCCTGGCCTTTAAAAGGGTGGGGGCCTTTTTCTGGGGTCCCACCTGCGGGGGGGGGGAATTCATTTGGGTGAGGGGACCATGCTCCCCTCCAGTGGATGGTTTTCCCGGGACTCGAACCCCGGGTCACCAGGGGTTCTTGGATCTGCAGCTTTTAAGTTCCCCCCGTCGTTTTCCCCCGGGGCCCCCCTGCAGGCCAACGCTGATGCTCTCCCGGGCCAGGGAACCCCAGGGGCCTGGGCAAACGGGGTCCTTCACCCCACGAGTGTTTGGGGAACGGGATTGACCCAGGTTGTTCCCGGAAAAACGTGCCCCGAGGGGTCTACGATGGAGTACTAACCCCCTTTTTTCCCCCCTTTTTTTAAAAAGCCCAGCCCTCGGGAGCATAAGCAAATCCCCAGGGGAAACAAAAGCACGTTTCCCCCCCATAATCCCCCCGGGTACCCTTGATGACACTTTCCCCAGTATCCACCCAAAAAACCCGCACCTGCACATCAATCTCCCCCCCCTCAAAAAAACCCCGCCATTTCTCCCCTGATTTGTCTTTTTTTTTCGTTTTGAAAAAGCGTTTGACTGCTGGTTTTCTGTTTCAGTATACCGGGGGAAGCCCCAAAATTTTTCCCAATGTGTTTTTGTTTTAATTTAATTTTTAAAAAGTAATATCCAGAAGAACTGAAAAACGTTTTTTTTTGGGAATACCCTTAAGCCCAAAACGGGATTTATTAAGGGTAACACTTATTTTCCCAATTTTAAATTGCCTATTTAATGAAATTATACTGCTCAAAAATTAAAGGAAAAATTTTTAATCAGAGTATAGCATAAAGTCAATAAAACTTAGGGATATTAATCTGGCCGTTAAGTAGCAGAGGGGGTTGTTAATCATTTTCCCCAATTCCCGTGGTGTTAATGAAATTAACAACAGATACTAGAGAGGGAAAAAATGGATGACCCCCAAAACAGGAATGGTTTAACAGGTGGGGGCCACTGACATTTTCCCCCTCTTTTTCTGACTGTTTCTTCCCCATTTTTCACATTTGGCTCCCGGTGGTGTCCCCAGGTTTTGAGGCGAACCTAGCCCCTTTCGGGAGGTTGAAAGGTAGCCAACTTCCATGAGGGCACATCAATAGGGTTATTCCCAAAAGGTTTGCTGTGCCCCCTGCAAAAGCCTCAAGGGCATGGAGGAGGGGACAAGCAGTTACTCTGGGGAGAGCTGGAGAGGGCCATAGAAGGTCCATAACCCATCAGCAGGGACCAGTATTTTGCCCTTTGGGAAAGGAGGAACAGGATGAGCACTGCCAGACCCCAAAAAAAAATGCCCTCCCCCCGGGCCCACTGGGGAATGTCTCCCGACCAAAAAACCAGAAAGACTTCATGGGGTGACCCAAAGGGGCCCCCTGTCCTCTAATGGGCCCCGGGCTCCTGCCCAGCAACATGAGCCCCGATTGGCATTTGCCATAGAATAAAAATTGGCAGATGCCCCCTGGTGCCCTGTGCTTTTTTCAGATTTAAACAGGTTCACCCTGAGGGACGTGAAAAAGTGAAAGGGTCTGGGGGGAAGCCATGGGAACATTATTTTTAACATCATTCCCGCATGAGCAGTTTGGTGGTGGGTTAAGGGGTTGTCTGGGGGGGCATTCCTGGAGGGTCCCCACAGACCGCCACAGGTTTACAAAGGGACCTTGGCCGCCATTGGGTATCGGGGTGGAATCCCTTGGGCCCATTGTCAACCCTATGCTGGTAAAAGTGGCTCCCGGTGCATGACAACCCCCCCCTCATTTGGGGAGAGTATGCAGGCAGTTCCTGGGGGAAGAAGAAATTGATACCATTTACTGGCCACCACCTTTTCCCGACCTAAAAACCCCCAAAAAACACCCTGGGGCATTATGTTTTGGGCCATCCAATGCCACCAGGTTGCCCCCAGACTGTCCAGGAGCTCGTGATGCCCCCGATCCAGATCTGGGGGGAGATCCCCCCCAACACCCTCCTTTATCTCATTAGAAGCATGATGTTGGGTTTTTGGGCATTATACAAGAAACGGGGCCATACAAAGTGCTTGGGGGTACAATTTTGAGTTGCTGCAATTAAAAATTTTAAAAAAGGGCCAGCCTGCCCATAATTTTTTTTACCCGATTTTTGGGGTCTTTTTAATTCAGGGCTCTGTGGGGTTTATCATTTTTATTTTCCCTCAAAAAATGTGGGATCCTTTTTATTCCTAAAAAACATTACCCAGTCTATATCAGTATAGATATCCAGGAGCTTTTCCCATTGAGATCTGATGTATTTTCAAAATGTTCCTTTAATTTTTTTTTAGCAGTTTATATTAACCCAAAAGTCTAACATTCTGGGAAAACTAATTTTGGATGCAGAAAGAGAGGGTGTGATCGAACAGGGAAATTTCGATTCAACAAATTTCACAAATTTGGGTTTGGCCCAAACATTGTGCATGGATCAAAATTGTAAAACCAGTCTAGAAGCTTCCGGGTTTTTATTAAAAAAAAAAAAAAAAAAAAAAAAAAAAAACACAAAATGTTTTTTAGATGGGGTTTTTGGGGGCCCAAAACCCCGATAGAATAAGGACAAACACAAATTTTTTTTTTTAAAAAAAAGATTTTTTTTCACCAAAAAAAAAAAAAAAATAATACAGTGAAGCTTCAAAGGCACAACTGGAAAAGGAGTTGCCTGAAACACAAAGCAATCCAAGCAAACAAAAAACCCCCAAAACAGAATCCAAAGTCATTATCTTTAAGGGGAAAAGAAAGGGCCCAAAAAACCTGTAAATCCAAAAGCACAAAGCCCAGAAAAAGACTATAAACACTCACCAGTCCATAGTGAATTTGAAAAGAACCTCCAGGAACTGTGGAAAAACCCTTTTGCATTTACAAGGTGATGGGCAGTCCCAGACCAAGTTTGAAAGGTAGTTCTGTCTCTTTGGGGGAAACCCCCCACAAAACAAGTCACATAACACAGGCATGAAAAAAAACACCTAATTGAAAAGTAATCTTTAAAATACTGTACATACATGACAACCCTGAATAAAAAAAACATAAACAAAGATTTGAACCACAGACAGGGGGGGAACCTTTAAAACATAACATTTGAAAAGAAACTTTTAGCACTAAAGGGGAAAAATCAGCGAAAATGCAAAACCCCCCCGGGAAGGACAAAGGGTGTGAATCCCGGCCCAATTATTTGAAGGCAACAGTGTTCCCTCCACCACCATGCCATGCTGGTTAACAAAATCTTTAAATAAAAAAACTTTTATTACAAATGGGTCCATTTCAACTTTTTTTCTTAGGGAAAATTCATATTGTTGACAATAAATTACCTGTCACTTTACAAACTGGTTTAAAAATGTCCTTTTGCACTGGGGAGAGAAACTTAAAATTTACATATCTGGGCATAATTTTGTTGTTGATAAATCACTTCCCGGGTTTAAGGGAATTTGGCAAAGAATGATCCCAAAAATCATAAAAAACTAGTGAAAATTTAAATTTGGGGGCTTGACCTTTCCAGAATCCAAAAATAACCCTGCTAATATTTTTTGTTGCTGTTTTTTTATTTTAAATTTAAGAAGTTTTATCTTTCCCTTTTTTTACTTTTTTTCATCTGAAAAAAACCTGATATTTTGAGAAATATTTGGGCCACAATAATGTTTTTTAAATTTAAATTTTTTCATTTAAAATTTCACCCCTCTCCCGAACAGATAGTTGAAGGATCGATTTGGTTTTTAAAATTTTACAGGGGCATACTTTCTCTGAGGGGCCACCTGTCTTTTTACTTTAAACAATAAGTTATGCCAAAAAGTCATACTCTGTTTTCTTTCGACTTTTTTTTTTGTCTCTTTTATATCTTACTCATCAAGTTGGAGGTTTTTTCCCTGTTTTTTTGGCTCTTCAATTTGCATACGCTCACACTTCTTTTGTTCTTGTGCGGGGCTATTCAAGCATTGACATTTTTGTTTTTTTACTGTTCCATCAAACAATCATTCATTTTTCAGCGGGGGTTACCTCCCAAGTCCTGTGAAAAATCATCATCATAAATAAAACAATTTAAAGCTAATCACCAAAACAATGCCTGTAAAAAAAAAAATACTATGTTTATAAAATAGCACAATACTTTTTTCTTGAAAGCATATACATGAATTATTTTAAAGATGTTGAGTTTTAAAATTTTCCTTTTTAATTAATATCTTGATGACTTCAAATTGACGGAAAATGCGAAAATATTGAAAATTATCCAAATTTTGGTTTGCAAGTTCAGAAGTGGGGGTTCAAGTGATCTAAAAAGTGGGAAAATGGCTATTTCCCGTCAAACATTCAAACAAACAAAAGGGGTCAATTTAAATAAATTGACTCTAGTTTAGGCTAAACAAGAATTTAAAATAGATGACTAAAAATGATGTACCTTATCCCCCTTTTTTTCTTGGGAATTTGCCCCTTTAAATTTTATGAGAAAAAAAATCTGAAATTTTTATAAAAAGGTTTTTATTTGTCAAAATTGTCTTTTACACTGATGACAACATAACATAAGTAACCCCCATTTATGTTGACAAAGAAAAACACATTTCCCGAGGTCCATGAAAGAGCAACGAAAAAAGTTTTTTTTGACAAAATTCTTCCCATTGTCCTTTTTTTTTTTATATAATTTTTTCAAAAAATTTTAAAAAGACAAAATTGATAGATGTTTGATCGGGTTTCATTTAAAACATTTGGCAAACAAGGAAAGGACTGGATAACAAAAAAAGTATATTTTAGTTTTTTTTGTAATTTAGACTACTTTTCAAGATCTGTTTTATTTTGACAAAATTTTTTTTTTTTTTTTTTTTTTTTGATCAGTGTTGAAAAAACCCATTGATCCACTGAAATTATATTATATAACAATAAAAATTGAAAAATTAAGGGGTTTCCCCAGAGGGGGGGGGTTTTATTTTTTAATCTGGGTGGGCTGGTGACTATTAGTTTGTAGAGTGATGATGACGTTTCATACTAGACTGGTCAGTCCCTTTGGGGGGTAACTTATTATTAAAAAGTGAAAGTGTTGTGCTTATGTCCAAAGCTGGGACATATAAAAATTACAAAACCCATTTAAAAAAAAAATTTTAAAAATACAGATTAGAAAAAATTTTAAATTGACCACCCATTTTTAGAAAGAAAGAAAACCTTTTTAACTTCCTTTTTGCAGCAAAAAAATGACACAAAATGGTGACCAAAAAGCAGGTAAATTTCTAGGAAGTTAAGGGAAAAACAGTGTAAAGAGAAAGTTCAAAGAATTACAGTTTATTAGGGTTTACTGACGGGCCCCATACAGGGTTTAGCTATTATTTTTCCCCGTCTCTTGGTTTTCTTTTGTTCACTACATACATATGAATTTATTAAAAGTAATATTTAATTAAAAAATTAATTCTGCCCCACCATGGTGTTCAAGGTCTTTTAAAAGAGATGGGAAAAAAGTTGCATAGATCAAGTCCCAAACAAGTTTCAAGTGTTAACCATCAAGTCTCGATCCAAATCTCAAGTCACAGTTAAAAAACAAATCAAGCCCAAATCAAGTCAAGTCAAGGGTTCCCCCCTAAGCAAGTCAAGTTTGGGGCCTGATAAGTTTTTGCCAAGTCAAGTTGCAGTACTAAAAAACAGAGGTTAAATTTTCGATGGTTTTTTTGCACAGAAAAATTTTTACGAAAAGATTAAGTTATATACATATATTATTTTCTTTTTGCATTTATATTTAAAATTAAAATATATCTGCGGTGGGGGTTCACCCCCAGGATTGGGGTTCCCGCCCCTTTTGCCCTGTTTGGGATTGGCTCCAGCAGACCCCCCGGGCCCTGTATTGGGTTCAGCGGGTTAGAAATGGGTGGATAATGGATATGTAAGGGGGCCCAAGTTTGAACTTCCAAAATGCAGTTTTAAAAGCAGCTTCAGAAAAGCCCAAAGGGGGGTTATTTTTAAAAAAATTGACAATGTTTTACTTTTTGCCTCAAATCTGGTCTTTTCTTTTTTTGCAGTCTTGTATTGGAAAATACAGTTAATAGGAAGAAAAACAACAATCTCTTTTTTTATCCTTTTTCAAAAATTTCCCGAATGCTGTTTTCCTTTTTTTAAAAAAGGGCATTTGAGCTTTTATACATGTTAACTTTTAAACACTGTGTTTGCACTTTTTGCAATCTAAGACCGTATTTTGAATCCCCAGACTCGCCCGAGACAACCTAAACCAGCATTTGAGGGTTTTAAAAATTAAAATTTTCCCTTTGTTTAGAAAAAAACCGAATTGGGTAGATAAACTCCTCCTCCTCGGCTGGAATCGTTTTTGAGCCCTGAAACTGCATTTAAAAATGCATTTGGAAAATTCCAAAAAGGGGGGTGCCTCATATCCATTATATAGAAAAAGAAACCCGAAATGTTTTCCCCCAAAAAAAAAATTTCTTAATGATATTTTACTATATGTACTGGGCAGAATGTAAGACTTAAAAAAAATTTTTACAGGGCTATGAACCTTATAAATTAAAAATTTAATTAAAAATTTTCCCAGTATGTTTTATATATTTTAAAAAAATTATCCCATTATAAGGCACATTTGGGGGTTTATCCACTCTTTTTAATCTAACGTTATTTATGAATCTCGTTAATTAAAAAAGAACGGATCTTTTCATTTCAGCAGAATATAAATATAAACAAAGTATGTTAATATAGATGATGAAGTTATGAAGCTTAATCGTCATTCTGGTGGGCCCCCAATATACACGTTTCATACATAATATTTTAGGTTCTGTTCTTTATTTAGAGTTCTGTTTTGCGTTTGTGTTCTGTGATTTGCACCCCTCATTATTTTTCTTTTTCCCTGTTTTTCATGTAATAGGGGAAGGTAAAGGGGGTTTCCCGGGGGGATGGGGGTGGACCCGAGGAGGGCGGAGCCTGGGGTTGTAACGAGGAGGGGGAAAGGGAGAGAAGTTCGGCATGCGCCTGCTGTGAATTTTTTTTTAAGTTCTGTCTGTTCGCGTGGTTGGGCCAACAGCAATTTTTTTATTTTTTAAAAGAAAGGATAACCGTGACCGCTGGATCGTCATTCGTCGGGGGAAGACCCAGGTGTCGAAAAAACACCGGGGGATTGGTGGCTTTGTGAGCTTCGAGCCCAGTAACCCTCTTCACCGTGAGGCAGGGCCCGACAGCGGGAAAACCCCACCCCGCCCAAAAAAGTAAAGGAGGAGGTGGAGCGGTGATAAGGGAAACCCCGGGACGGGAAGACGCCTCTGGGAAGGAGCACGTGTCGGGGCAGAGGGCCAGGAAGCTAGGCTGACCCCGGTTCAGCGCGGGGGCGGGGCGGGCCCAAAAATCCCCCAGGAAGGGGGGAAGCCAAACGGAAAGAAATGGCGGCCCTATGTGCCCAAACCGCAGATAAAACCCCAAATATTCTGGAAAGACTGCCCGGGAGGCCCTTATGCCCAATTTGAACTGCTGGCGGGCGGGAGGGTAAACATAAAAGCACTTCAGTGGCTTTGGCCTCACGGATGATGCCTGGGCCTTCTGTGTTCTTAGCCCAGAAGAACGGGGGACTATGGGCCTTAGGGGGGCCCTTTGCAGGGGGGTTTGGGGACAATTTAATCAGCCCCCGCCTGAACTTTAAAGGGGACAGGGGGCCCCGTTTTTAGCCCCAGGTTGAAACACTGCGAGGGGGGCACCCCATGCCAGCCGGGGCAGGCCCCAAAAGGGCCCAATTTACCCGGGCTCTGCCCCCGGGGGATTCGGGGGGCCGCAGCTGGCCCACCCACGCTGCAAACGCTTTAGAGATCGCTGGAGGGGGCTGTGGAGCAGGTTGAGACGATGTTCACCTGTAGCCCGGGCAGGGCCGGGTAAAAAAAGGACCAGGAGGGGGCTGGGTCAGCGGCTGACAGGGTGTTCAGCTGTGTCACCCAGCCCCGAGAGCACCGCCCCCGGGAGATCTTGTTGTGGGTGTGGGGCCAGGGGGCCACACAGCGCGGGCCAAAAGCGGCTGACCCGGGGGAAACCCCCCCGGGGTTGCGAGAAGGGCGGCGGACCCCTACTCATCCGCCCACCGATGCGGGGGAGACCCACCAAACCCGGGGAAAGACCAGTTTTCCCAGAAGCAACACGGGCCGGAATGGATCAGGGTCCCGGTGGACTTATTTTGGGGGACTTTCCATTCCCTATCACCCTGAAGGGGGCCTTGAAACTCAATAGATACGGGCTCCACCCACCCCCGCCCCAAAGGGTTCCAAGGGGGGAAAAAACCACATCTGTCAACCCCAACTGTGAGGGGGGTTTAAACCCCCCATGCTGGGGGGGCCCAGGAACACCCGGTAGGTGGCCTAGATGGATTTTAAGGTGTGGGTTGCAGCACAGGATGGTGCAATTAGGGCCAGACTTTCAAAGGGGGCAGCTCGTTTACTGGACGGGGGAAAAACCACATTTCCCCGGGGCCCAGGTGCAGATTCCCCCTTTGGACCCCAAAAAGCTCCCTCCAGCGGCACGAAGAGCGGGGACCCACGATGGGGGATTTCCCCCTGGGTGGACCCCCTGTCCCGGCCCCTGTCATCCACACCAGGGAGATGTAACCAAGCCTTGGTCCAACACCCCTTGTCGGGGAGGCTAAAGGTTGCGGCAGTGAAAGAGATCTGGAGGGCACGGGTTAACCGGAACAAGAAGCGGGCAGGTGTTGGGGAAATTTCGGACATCTTGTCCAGAAGAGACCGGCCTGACACCCTCCCATAGATCGACACAGGGGCCGGCCATCAAGACACCCCCCCGCCTCCCCTGGCACCAGGGGCCCCCCGACAGGGGCGTTTGGAGGAAATCCCAAACGAGGGATCATTGGGCCCAAACCCCGTGGGTTTTGGGGGATGGTCCACAAAAGAAGAGCGAAAATGGGGCTGGAAATGGGGGCCCTGAACAGTGTGACTAAAAAGACTCCACCCCCCTAGATGAGCCCTGACTGGTGTCGGGCTGGGTTCTCCCCATTAGACCCCACGGTTTTTTTTGGCAGGTCCCACTGGGAGGCCCGTCCAAGACGTTTTTCCACCGGCGGGGTTGTGGCAGTTCGGCCTAGTTTTGGTTTTGAACCCCCCACCCACTTTTTGGCGCAAGGAAAGGGTCCTGATCCCCACCCCCCGCCAAGAATTTTTTTTGGAATATATTCTTGTATGGGGGCTCACGGCACTGGTTGCTGGGGAGAGTCCTACAGAGGATAGAGAGCAGGACGAAGTGCCCCCAAAAAAGTGCTTTCAGGGGGAAAAACGGGAAATTTTTTGGGACACAGGATCGGGGTGAGGGATCACACTTTGGAGGAAAAGGTCCGTCAAGGGACTGGTCGCGCCCCCAATAAAGGATTTGGGGAAAGCTTTTGGGCTCCCACGGCGGTTCGTCAGGGCCCTTTAAGGCCCCCCTGCCCCGCGGGGAAAGGGGCTGACTTTGTGGGAACCAGGCAGCGGGGTTTCAGCCCCTTAAAATGGCACTGAAAAACGCTCCCCTCCCCCCCCCCAGGGCTTCACCTTCCCGGATGCCAGTGGTGTTGGGATGGGGGGGGGCCCAAAGGGAAAAAGGGGGGAAAAAAATGGTTTTTGCAGGATTTTTCAACAAAGCTATTGCGACCGCGGGAGCCCTTGGTTTTGGTGGACATTTCAGGTACTCCCTGTGGGGCCCCCCTTCACCTCCTTTCCCACCACTCCCCCTACAGGGGTGATGTCCTTTAAAGAACCAGAGGGCCAGATCCCCCGCCGAGGGCTCCCGGGTTCCCTTCGGGGAGCAAGGGGCCCCCGGGCACCCCAATGTTGCCCCTGTCCGGCCTTGTGTGATGGGCTGCAAGTACTGTGAGAAGAGAGAGGCCAGGAGGCCGATCAGGGGAGGGGAAAAACTACATGTGAGGTGGACCGGGCAGATTGACTTCAAATTTTGGGCCAAAAAGAGTGGGGGAAACTAAAAGGGCCCGCGATCTACAGCCGGGGGCACGCTGGGGGGAGGCAGGCCGCAAAAACCCCAGTGGGAGGAGGTGGGGGGCCCCCCGCCCCAAAGGACTATTTGAAAATTTGATGCCCTTAGGGGAGGAAGGGTACGAGGGGCCTGGAAGGGCCGGGCCCCTGGAGAGGAGAGGTGGCAGGTGGTGGTTCCCCGGTCCCTGAGGGTTTCCCCCAGGCATGCCAGGGGCCCAAGGGGCGGCACTTTGGGGGGGCAAAGACTCTCCGTGATCAGGGAAGGGTTTTCCAGTCAGGGCAGGAGGGGGGTGGAAGATTCGCCCCGGGTGTGACCTCTGCAAGGACAAGGGGCCCCATCGTCCCATCCAACCAGCAGGGCAGGGGCCCCCGGGAGGTGCGTGAGGGGCCCGCCCCCGTAAGATAAGGGAACCGTATATCCCCTTTTTGTGGCTACCCGGGGGAGAGGCGATGCCATTCCCGACCAGAGGCAAGCCCGGGGGATGCCCCCGGGGGGCATGTTTGCAAGGTTTGGAGAGACCATCCCAGTGACCAGGAAGGGAAATTTGAGTCGGCGTTTTTCAGCCTTTTCTTGGGCAGCAAGACCCCGACCACCCAGACCCCCCGAGCCGGCTTGGTTGAACGCTCAATCAACCCTGGTGAAACGGGCCATCCTCCGGGGAGGCCCCCGGGACTGGGACACCCCCACCTTCCCCTGCCCTTTTTCCCACAGGTTCGGCGGACTCACCCCATGACCCAGCCCCGCTCATGTTGGGGGAAAAACTCCAACCACGAGATAGGGAGACCCCCGGGGTTTTTCCCCCGGGCCGAAAGTGGGAGCCCCACAGAATGGGTTCAGCTTGCCGCCGCCACACAAAAGCAGGGAAAAACAGAAGAGGTGTTTTACATGGGGGGGTCAAAATTCCGGCCCGGGGTCTGGTCGGCTATACCCAAAAAAAAAAGGGCCTGCCTGTTGGGCTGCCACGGGTGGGCCTTAGAGTTTGGACTGGGAGGGTTTATAGGGTCCCCCCTAGGGGAAGGGGGTGGCCCCCCAGGGACAGGTTCACCCCCAAGGGGGACTGGGGGTCAACAGAGCCCTAGGCGCCCGCCCCCCTCAAAGGGGCCGGGGGGCCCCCCCCTTCCCAGCTGCATTCCATCTGCTGACCCTTTTACCCCCCCTGGGTGCACCCTCCCCGGGGGCCCAGGCCCGCCACCTGTCACCCCCCCGAGACTGGGGAAAACCCCGGACCTCAGGGTTTTTGGGGGCCTGGGCAGGGTCTTGTGGGGAGGGGGGCAGGTGGTTTTTTTTTATTGGAGTTCTGTTTTATTTTTTTTCTGTGATTTGCATCCCCCAAAATATTTTTTTCTTTTTGTCCCTTTTTTTTCCGTTAGAGGGGGAAAGGGAAAGGAGGTTCCGAGGGGTGGGGGGAGGAGGAGGGGGGGGCTGGGGTTGTAACGAGGGGGGTGGGGGACAGAGAAGTTCCATTTGCCCCGAGATTGTTTTTAAGTTCTGTTTTGGGCTTTAACAGCAAACCGTTTTATTTATTAAAGAAAGGACTAACCAAGTGACGCCCCGGGTCCATTCGCCCGGGGGAAAACCTTTTCAAATAATCATATATTTGTTTCTATTTGAACTCGTTTTATTGTTATTAAAAAATTTTTTTTTTGGGGGTACACAAAAATTATAGCATTGAACCATTCGAAAGTTTTTCTTGTCTGTATGACCAAAAAGTTTTTTAAGATTGAAGGAAGTGATTGACCGGCCATCTTAGATTTTCCGTAAATAATCCCCCTATATCCCGACTTTCGGGTTTTACCTTTTCGGGTTTTAAAGTAAAATTCAAATAATATCATGGATTTTTGCTGGTTCCTTTTAGACAATTCTTTTTAATTTTTGGTGACATGTTTTGTTTGATTGCCCTTTTATTTCACAAAGGGGGGGCTTTTGGGGATGGCTTAAATACCCCAATGACACTATTAATAAAAAACTAAAACCTCAATGAAAAAGAAGCCCCCCTGTTGTTTTCTTCTCTCATCTTTTCCTTCTGCCTGACGGAGGGGTGTAGCAATGTTTTCACAGAGGGCACGGAGGCTCCTCTACAAAAAGCCCCTTCGGTGCTTTGTTCTTTAAAAGTTTTTTGATTGTTTGCTTTTCAGGGGCCTTGAATTCTCGTCTTTACCCTTTTTGAAGATAAAATATGTTTTCATTCTTTTAATTTGGAAAGAACTGTCATTCTGTTTTCATGGGGCCAAATTAAACGTTTTACAAAGGGGTTATTTCAATTAGAGGCCTAATAATGTTAACAGGGTGGGGGGTTTATAAGGGCTTAAAAAAAAAAAAAAAAAAAAAACCATAAAATATATGGTTTCTACTTTGATTTTTACCTGCGGGGTTCGAAGCAACCCCCGCCCAGGGGGGGATTTCTTTTAACGAACCAGCGATTCCTAACCACGCGTCGTCCATAAAACCGAAAAAAATTTAATAAAAAAGTTTTATGTAATATCGAGAACCCTTTTTATTTCGTTTCACTCAAATTTAAAAAATTTGGTTTGCCACTGAATGTTTTTAGCGTTTTTTTTGAGATGATTATCACTTTTTGATAAAAACATGCAACCAAACAAAAGACAAAAGAAAAAATTAATTTTTTTAATTGTTTTTTTTTAAATTGACTATAAAGAATTATTTTACCTTTTCCCTTTTGGTTTTGAAGTGCCCGGGTGAAATTTGATGTTGGGTTTTGGATTCCCATTCATTTCTTGCACTGGCAAATCTTTTTTTTTAGTAGGTCTGTTAACCTTATAGCCAAAAGGAAATATGAGGATGATATTTCTGCCATGTTTGGGCCAGTTTGGCATTTTCTTTTTTTCCTTGGGACCAAAAAAGTGGGGTTTTGGGGGCCCAATTTGGGGCTGTGGCAAAATTTTTTTATTAAAATTTTTTTATTTTATTAACAATTAATTTTAATTTTTTTTAAAAACAATATTGTCAAAGGGTTTCCCCTTTTTTAAGTCAAGTCACTTCCTCAAGTCAAAACGTCAAGTCATTTTTTTACTTCAATCAAGCAAGTCTCAAGTCCGAAAATTTTGGATAAATCCCCTAAAATGTCATGTGACCGGCCCCCATCTCTGGTCTTTAATGCATTTATTGACTTGTTTTTTATTATGTTTGAGGGGCTACTTAATATTTTTTCTGGTTAATTAATTTTAAAAGATTATTTTTTAATTTTTAGTGCATCTGCTAAGAGGGGATGTCTGCCCTTTTAATGATTGTTTGTAATGAAGTAGTGTTTGCTTAACTGGGGATTCACATTATGGCAGTTCTTTCAATTAAATTATTTTGGCATAAATGTCTAAAATTTCATCAGAACTAATACGGGGTTTAAACAATTGACTATGCCCCCCAAAGAAATCCCAAAAGATTTACTTAAGATTTGGTTTGGGTGACAAAAAATTAAAAAAAATAAGTTTAACCGCTTTTCGATTAATTATAGCTTGCTTTGATAGAGATATGCGATGTATATATATCTTTTAATGAGGGCCCCAACTTTTTGGCAATGGAGCAGTAACTTCAGGGGTTTTAATTATCAGCTTTTAGCTGAAAATCTACTTAAAGACAATCCAGTAATTATCCATCCATCCCTTCATTATCTCTGCCTGTTTATCTAAGGCCGTTCCCGGGAGCTGGAGCATATCCTAGCAATCTTAAGCACAAGGCAGGAGAGCCCCATTAGCCCAAATCGCGGGGTGAATAGAAAATTAAAAGGGGCCCAAATTTTAAAAAAACCCAATTCTACTGACCTGCATATGTTTGGGCAGGAAGGAAACGGGAGCACTTTCCCCTAACCCCATGGGGGATATGGGGAAACATGAAAACCCACACAGGAGCATCCAAATTTGAACCCTGATGCCCTTTTTTTTAAGGAGACCAAGGGCCCCCCTGGGATTACCCATGGAAAGTTAGTTTTTCAGTTTTTTTAAACCCATCTATGCAGAAAAAAAAAATAAAAGGGCAACACAATAACTATTTTTTAAAACTTTTTTGTTTTGGGATTTGTTGTTGTTTTTGAAATGTAATGTTTGTATAAAAATTAATTTAAAATTTTGTTTTTTAAAAGTTTTTTTAAAGGGTATTTTTTTCATTGTTATATTAAAAAAAATGTTCAGATTAAGAAAAACATTTCAATTTTACTTCCCAACCTGTATAAGCTATTCTGTTCCCATAAATATCTTGCTTACTTTGTAATTGCACATTTTTTTTACAACCCCCAATACACTATATATTCATTTTATTTTTTTGTTTTCCAAAAATGAACCCCACGGGCAAGCGCCTCAAAAAGGGGCCATTTTAGTTTCTCAGTTTCCCTTGGGCTGATGTCAAAAGACTATAAAATTTCCACCATGGACCCCTCCCCTTTTGTATATTTAAAGGGGCCTTCTTAAAAAATTTTTCCTCTTTTGGGAGTCACCAACAGTTTACAGAAGGAGAAATGGGGCACTTTGTAAATTATGACAATTAAACTCACTTATTTTCTCACGTTTTGTTTTATAAAAACCCCCTTCTCAAAAGAACCAAATAATCCATCAGACAAATGAAATAAATTTGTTTTTTTTATTTATTTATTTATTTATTTATTTATTTTTCCACCTGGAAAAATAAATAGAAACTGCATTTGGGAAGATAGTGGTATAATGGCTTTAGTGTTTGTGTGCTTGGGGGGCCCCCAGCAGAAATGTTGGCCTTGACAGCTGAATTTTTTTTTGAAAGCCCAAAAAGTTATTCACTTACAGAAAATGGGATCCTGGAGAAATCAATTTCTTGGAGGTTATCTGGCAACACAAAACCTGTTCCCAAAATAGTTAATTATTGAAAATTTATTAGAAAGGAAAAAAAAAAATTGGGGTTTAACTGAAAATCCCCTGACCCTATAGTTAGGATATAGGGGGTTGATAATGATGGATGTAAATGCACCCCAAGGAATTCTTTTAAAAACAATTTTTGAAGTATTCAAAACTTGATTTTTTGGAGCAAAATGTAAATGACAGATTTGATTTAATTGAGTTTTAAAAATATTGCCTAAAAACTTTTTTAGTAAGAATATGCCTTGAAAACTGATGTTAATCCCAAGCATAATGAAACAGGTATTTATGATATTAAAATGAAAATCCCCAGAAAACAAACAAAAGTCAAAAAATTTGGGGGTGCAAATATGTAGGGCATTTTAGTTTGAGAAAATGTGTTGAAATTTTGTTTTTTTTTAAAGGGTTTTTTTTACATTTTTTCCCATTAATCATGTACTTTAACATGTTGTTCAATATTTTCCCAAAATTAAGAAATAATAACCCTCAAAACTTTATATCTAAGACTCTGATACCCGGAAGTGTGACAAAATGGTTACAGGTGAATGATGAGCTTTCATTTGGGTTTTACAAAAAAGTTGTCCATTTTCTTTGTGATCTCATCTATTTTTTTTTTTCCATTTCGGACTTCTCGTTTTATACCATTATATTTTCCCAGGTGCATGGGAGGCAGCTGGGGTTTAAAAATACTGATTATACATCTGCCGGGGGGGCCTGCCTTTTCGAGTTCCTCAGGTCTTACCGGAAAACCCACCGGGAGCGTTTCCGGAAAGGGACATATTTCCGGTTCCCCAAAAGGATGAGTCATTTCCGGCCCCCCAATGATGTCATTTTTTTCCACCCCAGAAGCACTTTCCGCCCCCGGTATAAAGCCCCTCCCTTTTGCTCTGGCAGGCAGTTCTGTTTTGGACTCTGTTGTATAAATGAAATTCCCTCAAAGCCCTTTGCAGCCAGGGAAAAAAAATTAAACGGGTGGCTGCCCCCAACCTTTCCACGCCCGGTCCCCCATTTTTAACAGTGGCGAGTGGGGGATGGTGTCCCGCCCCCGGGGACCCAACTTTCACAAACGTTCGGGCGGGGGAGTGGGGGGGTCGGGAAGGGATGCGGTGCAGGCTCTGCCCAGGCATCCGGGCTAAAAAATTTCCGTGAGAAGGTGGGGGACCCCAGGCGTGGGCTGGTTTCGGGGGAAACACACGGGGCTCAGTATGCTTTTGGGGGGAAACCGAAGCCCCCCGGGGACCGGCCCCTGTTAACATGGGTTGCCCCCCAACAGGTAAAGGGGAAAAATGACTGGGAGTTTAACCCAAGTAAAAGCGTCAGAGCGGGCGGCTTTTGGCAACGGGGGTGGGGAAATGGTACGCCTTTTGATTTAACAAATAGTGCACAAGGGGCCCTTTTTTGGTTAGGGGCCCCAGGTTTTACCCCCGGGGGAATTTTCATTTAGGACGAGCTTTTACAACCTTTTGCAAACCCGAGGGCCGGTGAAACCTGGGGGGAACAGCTGCTTTTGGATCCGGGAGCTATGCCCTAAAAAGCAGCCCCTTCCACCAACCCAGAGCCTTTTCCCCAAATCCCCGGGGCCCTTGGTTGGGCCCTGTCGGGGAACAAGGCGACCGGGGGACAATGGGGGGTTTTTTTTCCCCAGCAACCCCCCGGGGGTAAACATCGGGGAGCTTCTAAAGGGAAATAAAAAACAGCTCTGTTCGATTCCGAAGGGTTTTCCCGCTTGCCGCTTTTTTCTACCGCAAAAGGTTAAAAAAAAGACCAGAAAAAATGTATCCGGAGATATCCATCGAAAATACCCCCCGGTTTTAATATGTCTCGGGGGAAACCCCTTTAAAGCACGAAGGGTAATCCGGCCCCTCCGTTCCGTAACCCGGGGCGACGGTCTAATAGAAAGCGTAACAGAAAGCTTTCCCCAAAACATGGCCTCAAAGATGAAAAAAGATTCATCTCAAGCTGCTTCCACACCTTTAATCACCCAACAGGGAGGGGGGGGGGAAAAGAAAGGGAAAAACTCCGGACCGCGTTACTATGTCATCCATGCGCCCGGCACAAGGAGGAATCCCCCCCCTTGGAGGTCAGACCGACCCCTCTCTCTAAATTTTCGTCAGTTTAGAGCAACCCCGCTTTTTTAAAGAGAAACAGTGGAATGCGACTTTTTGAAACACATAAAGAATGCAGGGTTCTGTTAAACGGCCAACCCCGCATTTGCCCATGCCAAGGGCCCTCACTTTGTCATTGATAATGGGTTGTTTTGGGGTCGCTGAACATGGGGGAAGGTCGGGGAAGTTTTTTAGCCCCGGGCCCTCCCGGGGCGGGTTTTCCCCAAATTGCCCCCACCTTTTTGGGAGGCCATCTCGCCCCGATAAGACATTAAGAATTTAAAGCTCCTTTTTCTGGCGGGGGTTTAAATGGGGGAGGTTCCCGTTTTTTGCATTTCCTGTCCGGGTCAACGGGGAAACCCCTGGGGGGACCGGCCCTTGGGTTTCCCCCTTCCCAGCGCCCCTTTTAAAGGATTGGGGTTGATATAGTAGGCCTAGAACCCCCAGCCGAGGATATAAATTTTTTGCCCCGTGGATTATAAAACTTTTTTCCCCAAAAGTTCGCCCCCGCCCCATAAAATACAGGGAAATGGAGTCTTTGGTGGGCTTTCCCTGAAAGCCCCGGGCCCAAGGGAAACCCCTTTTTACCTCATAAACGTTAAAGGAGACTGCCGTTACTGAAAATAAAGATTTAATAACCTCGTGTATCATCCTCAAACCGATGGGCTAGGGGAAAGATTTAAAAAACTCTCAAAAAATTTTGGAAGGTAGTCGGCAAGGATGGAGGTTTGGGAAATCCTCCCCTTGTCTCTTTTTCTCCGGGGAAATTCCTAAACCTTGGGGTTCTTTCCCTTTGCTTTTGAAGACAGCCCCGGGTTTTTAGATATTTTAAGAGGGTTGGGGGGGAGGGACAGCCCCCCACTAATATTTTGGATTTTAATTGCGTAGATTTGATGCAATAAGACCTTTTAAAAAAATCAAAGAGGGAGGCAAATCAGCACAGGCCGCCTTTTTGACCATGGGACTCACCGGGGGTTCCAAACGGGGAAAGCCCGGTGTTGGTACCATTTAACTCAAAACGTCGCCCTTGGCGGCCCCCACGAAATTAAAAGAAGAAGGGATTGGACTATTTGGTGAAACAGCCCAAACGCCCACCAGCTGGGAGTGTATCATGTAAACCTGCTGAAACCGTGGAAGGAGGGAAACCCCTCCCCCCTAACCCTCCTCTTCGCCTGGTAAATTCCCCCTTTTTTGGGGGCACACTTCCCAGAGGTGGGGGGTGAACACCCAGGTGGACCTCTGATTGCGCACGAATATTACGACGGGGGGGATCGTCCGTGGCACCCCCCGACCCCCGGAGGCAAAGAAAGGGAAAGGGGAAATGGAAATGCTTTTCCTTTTGGGGTTTGAGGAAAATAGGGGCCCGGCCCCGTCCCCTCATCTTGATTTTTAAGCCTGCGGGGAGTTTGGGGGTTTTTCAATGACCCCCGGCTCAACCAAGTTTCCGATTTGATGCTTATCCCAGCCCCGGATGACCCCCTTGAGAGACGGGACCAGCCAAATTTTGACTAACCCTTTACGCAAAGGGGGACTGGCGGTTCCTTTAAAATCCAAGGAAAAAAGGTTTTGCACTTAGCGGGAATGGCAAACATGTCCCCCGGTTAACGGGCCCTGCGACTTTCAGCGCCCGGTGGACAAAGGGCCCCCCCCATAACTCCTCTGTGCTGCCATTATGAGCCATTTTATTCCCGCACCTGGGGGAAAACATAACAGGTCACACGAAGGGCATTGGGGAGGGGGTCAATCAACCCCAAAAAATGTTTTTGATTGAGAGAAGCCAAAAATTTTTGGGGCCCTTTGGGGGGGGCGTGAGGCCACGTGTTCCCAAAGGGCCATAATGGTGGCCCCGTCCCAAACCAAGCGCAAGTCCCAACCCTTTTTCGGTTTGGCCGGATACCGGTTTTTGCCTCGCTTCCCCCGGGAGCCCTTTGGGCCGATTTTTCAAAGAAAAAAAAGCTCCTAATCGGTGGGATGGTCTGAAAAACGGGGCTGCATTCAGTGAAAAAGGGGCCTCTTTAGCACCTTCTTAATCTCCCCCAACCTCTCCCTTTTGTCCTCCCGACAGCGCCCGACACAGGCTTGGGAGCAGTGTTGAGCCTCGCGGGTGGTACCCCATGTACCTGAGCCCGGCTGTGGAAGGGGGACCAGGGCCCGGGGGGGAAAAAAAAGGCTCCATCAAAAGGGCGGGGACTCAGCTGGGGATACCTCTTGGGGGCCCGGGTTTACTCTGGTGACGGATCATGCACCCCTTTAAGTGGAACCCCTTCCCGGAGTCGAATCCACGGGGCATGAGGTGGTTTTTTTTGAACTGAGCAGTACAAGTATACCCGCCCGACGGGGGGCTCTTCAGCACGTGATGCCCCTCCCGGCCCCGACCTTCGGTAGGTCACAGGTGGGGCTGGGGTGTGGGGGGTCTTTTCCCCCGGGTGCATGGGAGGCAGCCAAGGGCTTAGAAAATACTGATTATACATCGCCCCGGGGGGGGTACTTTGGGTCTTTTTGAGTTTCTGCAGGTCTTCCCGGGGAAAACCCACCAGGAGCTGCCATTTCCCGGAAGGACACATCACTTCCGGCCCCAAGGAAGGTCACTTCGGTTCCGGCCCCCAAGGGTGAGGGCATTCCAGCCGCCCAGAGGCACATCCTTCCCCTCGTTATGCACACTGCCTTTTCTTCAGGCAGTTCTGTTTTGGGCCTGTTGTATAAACGTTTACAATTCAAGACTTTTTCAGCCAGGGAAACCTTTAAATTTTGGGTGCCCCCAAAACCTTTTCCCCCTTTTGGGCTCCACTTATTACAATAGTCTGTTCTGTACTTTTTAAAAATTTGGTCAGGGGTATTTTTAAAGTTTGCCCTTTGCAAAAAGATCAGTCCCAGGTTTTAAATCCCCCTAAAATAAATTTTTTCTTTTTTTTTTAAACGGGGAAATATTCTTTAAACTTTTAGTTTTTTTAATTATCTGCTACTTTTTGTTGGCATTTTGCCTCTTTCTGTTTGGTTAAGTTGTTTGATTTTACTTTTTTTCTTTTTAAATTTAAACTTTTTATATTATAAAATTGAGGGAGATGTATGTGAAGGTATATTTAAATTACAAGTGAATTAAAAAAAACCAAATTTTTTTTAAAAAAAAAAATTCTTGAGATACACATGGGTTTTTTTTTAAACTTGTAAATACAGTTGCAAGGTTATTTTGTTAACTCCAAGAGGGTGCCTCAGCCTTTATTTTTTAAATATTGGGGCCCTAATAATAATGCAAAGATAAATTATACCACAGGAAAGCTTTATTCGGGGGATGGCGTTCATTTTTAAAAAGATCAAAGGTAAAGTAAGAAGTACATACATTTGCAGAAGAGGGGGTATTAAAATTATTTTAGATCCTTGTAACTCTTAGTTTGGCCTACACTGTTCATGCTTCTTTCCCAAAAGGGGGCAAACTCTCCACAAAACACTTTTAATTTCCCCACAGTTTGTTATACCCATATAATCATTTAAAAATATTTAATTATTTTTTTACCCTTTTTTTTAGTGCCGAGTATGGAGGTTTTTGTTGTGGCCCCTTCTATGGTGTCCAATGTCAATCCTTTTGGAATATTATGAGATTTTGGTTAAGCCTTTTCGTAAAATGATTCTCTAGATTTCAAAGAAAAAAAGATTTCATATTAAAAGGATATGTGTTCCACAGTGGCAAACAGTTTTTTTGATATAAACAGTCTTCAAATTCATGCAAAATTAACAAGGAAATCCCATTCTGTTTTAATGGGAAAATTAGAAAAGGAACATAAAGCCCTTTTAAGAATAAAAATAGAGAAAGCTTTGCGTTCTGACTCTGGAAAATATTCTCGGATATTAATTTTCATGTCTATTAAAGAGTACAAGGGGAAAAGGGGCCCATATTTGTTCTGACTAAAGCAAATCCTCTGATTAAAAATATTCAGAATCACAAAAATTCACAAAAAAAAAGTAAAGGGAAATAATTTTCAACAGTAAAAATGACTTAAGAATGGGGTTCCCCTGTTTTTATAGTAAAAATGAAAAGAGGTAAGAACCCGCTGAATGTTTTATTTAACCCCTTGCCATTGATGAAACATCAAATTTGAAGTTACAAAAAGTGTTTGCTTTTTTTCTGCAAACCTTATGCCCAAATGAACCGTTTTTTCAATTAGCTACCATACAGATGACCACCCTTCCTTGTTCAAAGTTTTTCATCCACCCCCCCTCCCAGTTTCTCCCAAGTAAGAAAAAAATCAGGATCCTGTATAAACAGTGTGTATGCACAAAAGTGTTTGTGCCCATTTCCCCGCCACATCCCAAAGTATAAAAAAAAATTTTGGGCCCCATTCTATGGCAGCTCCTCCTTGTATAAGATGTTTCTCTTGTTTTTCAAACCGCGCCCAAAGGGCAAAAGTGCTACTATTCCGTGTAGTTTCCCCCTTTTTTTGATTCAAACCAAAGTGGGTTTATCAAATAAAAAAATAAATGCATAAATTTTAAAATTTAAGGAACCTGATTGTAATCAACCTGTAACAATATAATGTTTTACGGAAAGGGTAAGTTTATTCCAAATACCATAACTACTTTAGTATTGTTACTCTCAGTGCACCACTCAGATATTTTAACAAATTGTATCTGAGTGGGGAATCAAAACAGTGTAGCAGCTGATTGGAAAGCTCTACATCAGGTGTGTGGGCCAGAGGATTATTAAAACGGTTTCCAGCTCGGGAGGACATTTAAAAGCACCCCTGCTTCAGGAAAGCCACTAGCACCCGTCAGCCATGCGCACGTTTATTTGGACTTCATCAGTCTGGCAAACACTTGAGCCTTTCCTGCATGAACATCGAGGCTCAAAAACTGTTTCATCCAAGATATCTAAAAGCAATCAATCTGTTCATCAAGTGCTCAGGTACAACGTTTTGCACTTATAATTAAATTACCTCACTGTAACTTGCACTACAACTATAATATTGCACAACCTGAGTCACTTCATGAACCATTTGTACTATCTGCACTATATGTACATATATGTTGCTTCATATTTATTTTTTCATTGCTTTTTTGCATATTACTATTATTATTATTGTTGTTGTTATTTTATCATTTTATAGGAAAATAAGTTAATGGAGTATTTGCATATTGAATCTCATTGTACTGCCATGACAATAAAGGAATTAATTCTATCAATAGAAGAGGTGCATATTCAGATGATGAATCAACATTTAAGTCATTCAGGTTCCGCGCTATCCTCTTGGAGTTGTGAGTTTTTAGAATATAGGGTGTATACTTGATATCATTTTAAAGATAAAATTAATCAAACTATATATATTACATTATACAGATACATTTTAACTTAATTTAAATAATGCATACTGTTAATAATTAAACATATTGGGGCATGGTGGTGCAGTGATATCATGAGTTGGCATTCATACAGAGATTGTTCCTGCCTCCGGCTGCATGTTTTCGGAGACTGACAACCCGGGATGGATAGATGGATGTAATAATTAAACATGCATTATGAAGTTTTTTCAATGTTCCTTAAAAATTTTGAAGAATCAGCATTTTAACTTACAGCGGGTTTTTGACATTTATTACAGAGATTATTGTGTGGCAGTTGGTTAGTGGAGAAAAAAAATCAGAAGGACAGGAATTGGGATTTGGGTATTTGCAGAGACAGTACTGCTGCACTAAATTATTAATTGAGGTTTTTTTCCACTCCCTGTTCCTCTCTTTATCTGTGGATCAAAACTGTCCTGTTTCTGCTATGAATGGCCTTTCTGTGATGGTGACAGAATGCCTGTCTCTATAAGGGAAAAAATGGGCTTCAGACCTTCCTCCTCTTATTCCATGTGCTCGTGTTTTTTTTTTTTTAAATGCTAAGTAACCTCAAAAATCCTAATAACCAACACATCCATTTTGCTCAACTGATTTCTTTTACCCCCTAGATTATATCTTTCACTTGGTGTAGTGTCTGACCTGTTCTATAAACTTTGCTCACTTAACACTTTGGGACTGTCCTGCTATGGCTGCTCTCTAGTCATCTGCATCCACTTACTTTTCCACTATTCCCATTATGTTCCCTTTTCTCCAGAGTTATGATTGTTGTTAGATTTCTCTGCCTTTTTTCCCGTTTTTCATCAGTGAGTTATTCCTTTATGTTCTTTTTGCTGGGGAAATGTTTTCCCTATAAGGAACAATCCGCTAGTACAACTTTGATTGCTTTTCTGTATATCTTTTTAAACTTATTTTGCTGAATTGTCTTACCAAGCACCAAGAGGTGTAAACGCGGAAGAGCATGGGCGTTGGCATGGAAGAACCCTTCCGATGAATGGCGAGAACTTATAAGGTTGTAAATCAAGGAACCACCTCATGACTGAAAGGTGCATGGTCCATGACACGTGTAAACTCCCAGCCCAAGAGGTAGTACCTCAACTGTGTAATCGGCCACTTAATCGAAAGAGCCTCCCTTTCCACTGCCACATACTTGGTCTCGATCCAGCATTTTCCCGGGCTCAGGGACAGGGAAGGGGTGTTCAGCACCATTGATGCTTTGGAGAGCATGGCTCCTAAGCCTGTGTCCAAGCATATGTCTGGAGGATAAAGGCAGTGAAAAGTCAGGTGCCTTTAAAACAGGTGCTGGCGCAGGGTCTTTTTGTCCCCGAAGGTGCCTCAGTCATCTCAGTCCATACCACAATGTTAGGACCCCTCTTCTTTGTTAAATTAGTCAAGGGCACGGCTCTCTCCAAAAGCGTGGTTCAAACTGGCGGTAGTACCGCCGCCGAGAATGCTCGGACCTGCCGGCGTTCGCGGACGGGCCATGTCAAATGGCTTCTATTTTAGAGCATGCCCAAGAGGTAAAAATAGATAGTGAAAAAGGGTAGGACTGAGAACTGACTCGCGGGACCCACAAAAGCGGTGGACAATCTGGAGGAGCAATCTCCCAACGGACCTGTTCAGTCCTGCCAGACAGGTAGGACTGGAACCACCATAATGCAGGGTTTCCGAGAGTCCAGCTATGTGATGAAGGCGATCCGAGAGGATGGAATGATCGATTGTTCAAAGGGCCCCTTTACAAGTCCAAAAAAGAATAAGCAGGGATGGTGAGCCTGCATCAGCTGCCATCAGTAGATTGTTCAGATCGTTCCAGATTAGACCCAAAGTTAAGGGTGTTAACCTGGCAAAGAAGGGCCGGGCTGGCCCGGGGGTGGGATCAGGGTCCCTTTTCCCTTTCCCCGGTTTCAGATTCACGTGATATATCCACTCACCTGTCGGCGAAATTGGTTGTTTCACCAAATGTCAGAGTCCCTTCTCTCTAACGTGTATGGTCCTTGCCAGTGGGCAAGTAGTTTAAATGGGAGGGGGGGAACCAACACCATGACCCGATCCCCGTTGAAACTCCCGAAGTGTTGTGCCACAGTCATAATAGTGGGCCTGTGCTGCTTGTGCCTCATCCATGTGATTTTTTAATGTAGGCCAATTTTTCAAATCTATCAGCGTAACTGGCCGATATATAAATATTAGTCAAGGGGCCCCCTTTCCCAACCTTCTTTAAAATGTCCAATATGCCCCGGTTGTTGTCCTATAATAATTCAAAGGTGAGAACCTGTTGATGCTTGAGGATTTCCTGTAGGCAAAGTACGAGGGGGGGGCTGATCCCATTCCTCCCATCTCCACTGACCACCTTCGAAGCATCTATTTGAGGTCTGATTAATCTTCTACTAAACCGGGTTTGAGGGATGATACACAGGTCTTCAAGTGCTTTATTTTAAGTAACTGGCTTTTCCCCTGAACGTTTCCAAGGTAAATGGCGTTCCTTGGTCTTTAAGGACTTCTTTAAGAACCCCAACTAACACAAAGACTCCCATAAGTTCCCGGTGATTGCTTTAGAATTAGTTTGAGTGCAATGGAACAGCTTCAGGATATGGGGTTTGCATAATCCATGAGGACTAATATATATTTATGTCCTCGGGCTGAGGGTTCCAGGGTCCCACTATGTTGACCCCTATCCTTTTCCAATGGGAAAGGGGAACAAGGAGGAGCAGGGTCCCTCCTAGTAATTTGCCTGAGCTCCCTCCCTCAAGGGGCGGAGAGTCCTCCTTCTCAAAGGGCGGACAGATGAGGGTTGATCTCGGCGGTCCAGGAAGTTCCCATCCTCCTCTTGGTCTCCATATCTCTCTCCACCGGCTGAGTACACGGTGTGGAACAACAAGATGGTGGATTCCATCTGTAACTAGGCCCAGTTTCAAATTAGGAGAGATCAGTACTTCCCCGCTTTTAATTTCAGACCAGTCTGCCAGAATCACAGCGTGCAGGGGATTTGGGAGGACCCTATGATGATTCTTTTAAGTGACCCTCTGTGGCTGATGAAACATCGGGCGTTTTATAGGAGCGGGTATCTCTGTGCACACAGATAATTCTGGTCTTGTTTTAACCACTGTCGCTGTAGATCGTATCGGCAATCAACAATAGAAATGTTGCTGCCGGAATCAAATAGAGCTTTTACCTTGAAACCATTTACTATTACCTCTCCCTTATGAGCCAGTAACAAGGGGTTTGAGTGACACAATCCACCCCTCTCCCCTTACATTCGCACCACAGAATCGGGGACCCCGGGTGCAAACTCCAGTGTATCCAAGAGGGCAGATTAAGAGGAACATAATCTCTACGGTGTCCGCTAAGGACCGTTCTGCTCTCTCAAATGTGAGGCTGTCCTAGATGTTTCAATGAGCCTATTTACATTAGTAAATTCTCCCCAGACCGGCTGGGTGGAATGTTCTGGCAGGCTCTTTATTAACAGAAAGCAGGCCACTTTGATGACTAACTGAAAGGTGGTACATTCAGCTGGCCTTAACCAACCTGCCACCTCTTCCCAGAGAGTAGGCGCTTAGGGGCAAACTCCCAATTTTTTTATTTTCCTCACCTGCTGGTCTGAGGGAATCCCACCTGTTCTGGTGCCTTAGCCAGGTGGGGAAAGGGGCAGCCTCTCCTCCGAGAGAGCATAATAAGTCCCCATTGCTTCCCCATGAAACCAGCCCCGCTGTGTGTCCCATCGACACTCTCCCCATTTAATTTAGGTGGCCCAGAACTAGACAAAGGGAGCGGAGACTGCACGGTTCTTTTCCGAAACCGAGACCAATCCCCACCGACAGCTCGGGCCCCGGTACTCCCCACCAGGTCAGGTCCGGTCGCTTCTCTTCTGGTTTTCAATCCTGCCACTACGCCACTGTCACAATAACGACGACAAACATTGAGAAGGTTTGGGGCAGCCATCCTATAATTGTTCCGGCTGCAAAACTGATTTAAATAACAAAACATGTTCATCCAACTGAGTCCAAAACAGAACTGATCTTTCTAGAGACAAGATGGCTTTAAAGGCCAGCAAAGGAAGTGATGTCATCAATACAAGCATTTTAGTTGTCCCCCTAAACCCCACGTGTGTGCAAGTGAAATTTAAATTTGAAGTTACATTAAATGAAATTCAAGAAGACTGACTTACTACAGACTAGGGCTTCTGTCTTTGTCTTTGTTTTCAGATTTCATACATAGTAATTTGTTTTTTGCAGTTGCATTTGAAATTAGTTTGAAGTTTTCAGATGTTTAAATTTGATATCACATTACACCAGCCATGCTAAAACACTTTTCCCTCTAAAGTAAAACCAGAAAAGTTAACAGATCTAAAAAAGATGAAAGCTAGACTTACATTTACCAAAGATCTGAAGCAAAGTGCAAACCTCAGGACTTCAAAGTGTTGCTCCAAGCTAAAGGTGCTTTCAAATAAAGAATAAGAATGTCTTCTAACACAGAGAGTAAAGTTTAAAGAAAAAACCTTGCCCCACAAAAATTTTTTTTTTTTTTAAATATTTTACCTTTAATTTTAAATTCAAAAAGTGTACAAAGGAAAACTTAACAAAAACGACTTGATGGTGAACAAGTAGAAGAGGATTCCAAAAACTCTGTAATAACAGCTAGAAATCTAAATCAGGAAAACCAGCAGACAATGGGTGTGCCTTAGTTATCATGAACGCATTTGACTATATGCAGGAGGCACAAAGACAATTGTCCAATACTATGCATTATTACAATCTACAGGAAGACCCCACAGATCTCTATAAGAAGGAACTAAAAAAGATAGTAAGTAGCTTTTTCTCTTGACATCAGGATCATTAACAGTTTAATTCCTGATAATACAAAAATGTTACTCCTAATTTTTCCTAAATACGAAGGAACCCAGGAAGGCCCAAAATCTCAGGAATCGGATCCCTTACGAAAATGTTTCAGAATGGGTGGAGCACATTGTGTAGTTCTACCACACTGCAGAATAGAACATCCCATGAAGGGGTAATTTTCTGCACTTCATCTAAATGGTCTACATAAATCTCAGTCTATGTGGGAGAAACTGGGCAAACACTTCACCCAAAATCTTACACAGGTTCCACATTAACATGGCAGAGGGGTGTTCCTGTAGCAGTTTCTTAACAGCCATGGACACTGTGAGAAGAACATTAAAGTCAAAGTACATATGGGGGCAACTTTAGAAACAGCATTAGAAAAGAATAATGGAAGAATTTGCTAAAATTTTAAAATTTACAACATGGTTTAAATAAAGACAAGAGTTTTTTGGCAGATATGAGGATTGTTTACACCTCTCTGACTGACAACCTGACTACGGATCCACATTGTATGGAAAACTAATCAGAGTCTTCAGAAGGCTTTGTTGGGCAGTCATCTTATCAATCATTCTCCTCTTTGCTAAATTAATCTTAACCTGAAGAGGTCTATTAATTTTTTACATCTAAGATGTCTCACTTAAAGGTTTTCTAAAGCTGTATCTGTCGTGGTGTCTATATAAACACAGGAAACTCAGTATCTGTATTACATCTTACTTAAGAAGGGCATGAGTTGCCTCAAAGCCTGCATATTGTAATCTGTTCATTTAGAAAAAAAGTGTCATTTTGCTTGACTTCTTACATCCATAATGGCTAACACGGTACAACATCCTTGTGTTTATTCCTATTTGTAACCCTACCGTGTGACAGAAAGGTATGCAGATCTCCCTTTAAAAGAAAGTCTGCAATGTGCACTTTAATCACATCTGAACTGTTTGATTTGAAATTTTAAACTGTGGAGGAGGGATAAATCTAGGAAAAAAGTGTCTTTTCCCAAACATTATGGAAGAACTGTATATTTGTATACAAATGACTAACAAAAAGATGCAGCATACAGCTAATCAACAGCCCCTACTCAGGTAGGCTAAACTGAAGTAGTGAGTCTTTAACTGGACTTAAATTCAAGAGATTTGGTGATGGTAATCCTCTGCCGAACCAGGGTTGGGGCTTTGGGGATAATGTCCTCTCTTGTCATGCCAAATTTCCACCTGGGGATGAAAAGGTCATCTATCATCTATCTATCTATCTATCTATCTATCTATCTATCATCTATCTATCTATCTATCTATCTATTTTCTATCTATCTATCTATCTATCTATCTATCATCTATCCTCTGCACACACCTCTGATATCACTTCTGGGATCCACCCACCCGGACCCATCTCTTCCTGCCAGCAAATTCAAACCAGACAATTGCAATTTTTAGTAGTCAGCCTGAAAACTCTGGTCTAAAGAAGACTCATTTTGCGTTAACACATGATTTTTTTTAATTTATTTTGATTCAATTATACAGATTTCCACAAGATGCTCAAAAGCTCTTTAACTTGTTTTTTTCTTTTCATTACATTTGAAAGGTAAAAAATCTACAATACAAGGATGACCTGGCATGGCAGAATTAAAACATGAACAAGCCATGAAATTAAATAAAATCTGTTATTGGCAAGACTGATTTCTAATGAGCAACTGGAGGAAACAAAACCTGCAGCCACTGCATCCTTCCAGAACCAACGTTGATCATCCCTGATTAAGCATACTTAGAAGTGTGGAAGAAAATCAAAGAATTTATTCATTTTTTCATTCTTATTTTCCATTTATATCAGTAAGCACTGTACCTTCAATATTATAGCCTCTTTTCCAGGGATAGCAGGACATGCAGTTAAAGCTAATATTATTAAGCAATGGACGAATTTTCCGCTAGTAATGGACTGACATCTTTGCAGAACGTGGCTAATTTTCTGTTCTATTGTTTAACTGTAGAGCACTTTATGATTAAATAGCTAGAAAAGCTGAAAGTCATCTATTAACTATTCAACTACAGGATTAAATCTATCCTTGTTGACTAACTTTTCATAATTTATACCATACACACTGAGATGCACCTAAGATGCTATAGACTGCTTATTGACTGTTAACGTAGATGCAAGAAAGCTATGATGTAACTCATTTTAAGAAAATGAAAGTGGTGTGATTTTGTTGCAGCAAGTCACAGAGCATTACCAGTGAGTCACTAAGGGTGCCACACAACACACCTGGAGCCATGGGTGCACACTGCAACTAGTTAGACCTCACTGTATTTCATGGACAAAGTAAAGGTTACAATGTAAAACCATAGGAAGGTTGCGTATATTGTTTTGCTGGCATAAGGAATTAGAATCTTAACAAGCAAGTTAACTAAAATAAAGCACAAAAATGTTGCTTGAGCAAAATTTCTTCATCAGCAATAATTGATTTCTAATTTAAAAGCTAGTTGAAACAAAATCCACAATTGCTGCAGCACTCCAGAACCAAACCTAAGTGTACAAGGTATAAAGAAACCTCAGGTACACAGAGATTTCTTTGACCGATCAGTAAGTCATAAGTGCCTTCTTCTTTTCATGACAGGTTCTTTATTTATTACAGAATGACACTGCACACATCTCATTCTCACAACTCCCCCTACATGCATACCTATAGAGTAGCACTTTATAATCACGCTGCTGTGTTAATCGTGAGCTGTCCCCTGATGTGGTGCTAATGTACACAACTGTGAAAACAGGACAGGCTGTATTTCCTTGTCAGGATGAGACTTAGAGGGTGTTACATGGAAGTGCTAGATCATTTTGTGATAATGTCACCAGTAAATGTTATAATCAGCTGAAGCTTTACTTCTGTTTTTTTTGATAAGTTAACAAGTTGCATCTCAGATGACTGGTTGTTGTTTTGATTTCTGTTTTTTAAAAATTGTTTGGCTGATTTGATATGAGATAAAAGCAGCCGGTGGCGTAGTTATAGCACTTCTGTCTCACAAAAAAGAGGCCTGGTTTCACATCCTAGGTCCTCCCTGTGGAGCTTACATGTTCTCCCATGTCTGTAAGAATTTTCTCTGGTGCTCTAGTTTCCTTCTACAGGACCAAGACATGCTAGTTAGGGTATTGGCAATCCTCAATTAGTCACTGTGTGTGTGTTTGTATTCACCCCGCAATTGATGCCACCTTGTTGAGAGATTGCTCCTGCCTTGTGCCGTATGCATGCTGGGATAGGCTCACAACTTCCTACTTCAGAATAAAGCAGTTTTAGAAGATGTATACATATTTGTTAAACTTTTATCAACTGTCAGGCATGCACATCTGAGGTTCGCTTTCCCGGGCTCATCAGAGCAAGTACTCTATTGCAAGATAGGAAGGGCACTATCACTGATGGTATCGTCTTCTTTTTTCTCACACAGCGTTCAATATTAAATGGGGTGACCCCATTGGTCCCCTAAATTCCTCTGTGACACACAACACATTACAAAATACAGAGTACAGGAGAAAGCCACTAAACAACAAACACATTTGCATTTTTCCTGTGTTTATAAAACACATCACCCCTTAGGCAATTGCTGTTACACTGCTACATTGGCACTTTTAATTGGCAGAAACAATTCTAATTAAATATACAAAAATACTTGAAATATTAATGAAGATTAAATCCCCTCTAAACGTGTAGTTGTATAAACTAGAAAGCTGCAGGTCTTACCCAATTAGGGGAAAGTATATAAACAAAATATATATAATATATATATATATATATATATATATATATATATATATATATATATATATATATATATATATATATATATATATAAAATGCATTTTTGCTTTATTTTTTAAAATTTAAAATTTACTTCTGCATTTGAGCTGATGGGAAAATTTTCAGAGCTTGTGACAGTGCCGTGTTCATGTTGTTTCTGCATTTTTAGTAAAGCGTACACAGTTTTTTAAAGGACAGATTCTGTGCCAAGTAAAGGGTTGTTGCTTGCATACTGACTATTGTGCAGTCTCCATTTCGGCAATTAAATTAAGGGGTGAGGATGGACTTTCATGCCTTCAGCATTCCTTGCATTCATGGATGAGTGTCCAGTTCTGTGGACTCACTGGATTGAATCTTTTGAGAAATTTAATAGCTGTTGGTATGTAGGAATAATCAGTACTCATAAAACAATCTTATACTCCAGGAATTAAAAACCCAATAATCTTCAAAGCCCTGCTAACAGAATATTCCATACAGTAAGGTTCCGGGAACCCAATTTCTTAGCCTCATAGTGTCATTGTTGATTAATCCTCTATCACCCACACAATCAGCAGCCGGTGATTTGGGTTCATCAGTTTTTGGCTGGGTTTAAGTTTAGCTATTTCTGCAAGTTCAACAGAAATAAATGATCAGTTTATGGGGACAACTTGCAGAACATCCCTTAGCCCTAAAATTCATCAAAGATTTTGATGGCACCAAATGATAAATTTTTGGGAAAGAAATTGACAAAAATTGCAGATTGAATCAACAGAGAACTAACGACTAGGCTTGCTGTTTCAGGTTAGGGCACCCCCCACATAACAAATGAACCCTTTGTCCTGCTGGTAAGGATGCATTTTTATTTTTCAGTCGGGGTTTTTTTATGAGGTGGGTGCAGGCCTTTTAAGGGGGGTTGTTAATTGTTGCCATTAAGTCAGAGCTCAAGCTTAACCCAAGCCACTGCTTGATCCTTCCAAAGTGTTGTCACCCACCTCTTCCGAAATTCCCCGACCCCCAGGAAGGCGGGGGGTAAACATTTGTTAAAGGCCCGGGGGTGTGGAGTATAGGTCCCGGGGGGTTATACTCAAGCTTTATAACCCATGGGTGAGGCCTCACATGGGGGACTGTGTACAGTTTTAGTTTTTCCCGTCTAAAAAAAGGGCATAGCAGAGCAGTTAAAGTCCCGAGAAAAGGGTATGATTCCAACCCTTTCAGGGGTGTTTGGGAAAATTAGAAAAATGACCGTTTTTTGGGTTTTAAACAAAAAAAAATTAAAGGATACATGATTGAAGTGTTTAAAATTTAATGGAATTTATGGTTGATCAAAAAGTTACTTTTTAAAATTTCAAAAACATGGGAACATGGTAGAAAACTTGGTGACATTGGGGGGTTTATTCAAGAATCCTGAACATGGAATAAGCTACCCAAAAGTGTGGAACAAGACTTTATGGACTTTCAAAACTAGACTTGATGTTATTTTTAAAGAATTGAAATGGGGAGGATTGGCAAGTTTTTTAGGAAAACCTGATCTTGTCTAGATTGTTCTAAAGTTCTAAACTAGCATCTTTTTAGATGGGCACATTGAAATTTCCAGGGTCTCAAAGCTAGTTATAGCAAAAAAAGACAATGGGGTTTGCCCCATTAGGGCCCAGGGAAATAAAAACAAATGCCAAGTACATACCCACTGCCCACCACTGAGGGTATTTTTTCCAATTGGGCCTTCACCAGGAAAAGCAGATTCCTCCCATGGGATTTTGTGTCTCGCGCCCATAATTGGGATTTTTTTATACAGGGTCCCATTTGGGCTCAGCTCTCCCCGAGTTGTTTTTAGGGTTTATTTTTCTTCATCTTAACATTGTCCCCCGTGCAGGGGCCTTTTTGATCGTATACCATTTTGCGGAAGAAAACATGGTCAAAAGTGTAGTTGAGATGCCCACCATCGTGTCCACATCTGTGTTTTTGCCCATCCTCTTGGGCTTGGCAATCAACTGTATAGTGGTAGGCCATATCAGAAACTGTTTTTTGGTGCTGCCTTTATGGCGTGTCCATCATTGAAGTTGCCTTTATCGCATTTTCTTCATGTTTGGGTGCAACCCTATTTGCCTCCATATCGAATCAATGAGTTAGCTCTAGGTCTAAGAGAGTCACTCTGGAAATCCCACAGAGCATGCATCTCCATAACTTGAGAGGGGCGCCAGTGTTCTTGGTGGCTGAACAGGATTCAGCTACATACAGTGCAACTGAGTGGAATACCTCCACTTGAGGCTGCCCATTTTGCATTTATCATATAGAGTGATTTCTTTCTATCCATGCCACATTCACCCTTCCTCACACTTCGTTGTTGATACTGCCATCTCTTTGCCAGCATGATCCTAGGTACCTGAAGCTGCTGGTTTCGTTAGGCCAGCAATTGACCAGAATAGTACTGTCCTTCGAGATGGTCTCCAGGTATACTGTTTTCTTAATGTTGAGGCGGAGACTATACTGACTGAGGCATCGCCTATACCTGGACTTGGCATGATTTTCCCTTTCCTTGTAGTGGCAGCAAGCATTATGTCATTGATGTAGAGTAGGGCCCATGGAACATCATGTTGAACATCTTGTGTGATGGTGTTCATAACCAGGATTAAAAGTAAGGGGTGACAGTGCTGAGTGTTGGTGTCCCCAACCTTCACGGGGAAGCTGTCAGAAATTACAGCATACTTTCCCTAATTTGTACTTGTTTTTCCATGACCAAGATTTTATATGCTTTCCTTCTCAAGAATTTTCTGTTGATTACGTATGTCAGGGGCCAAGCCTGTTTGTCGATGCATAAACAGCTCAGCTTAGTGGTGCCGATGGTTGCCGCGCAGCTTTGGCAATGGAACTACATAAAGTATTCCAGGTGGAATCTATTGAATCATGTGATGCGGTTTCCCATGGTCCATCCCTGTGATCATGTAACTTCTGATTTGATTTGCTCAGGGCCGTGATGCCACCGCCTTTACTTGCATGTTTGGTAACCTTTGGCGACCTTCTTGCCGATAGCATCTGGTGCTGTGGGGAAGGGACCGGATGGAATGGCCTTTACATCCGTGATAGTTGGGAAATTCGTTGTCATATTAGGATGAAATCAAGGGTGATTACAGATGGTGCATTTCTTTCTTAAGAAATGTTGTTTGATGAAGAAGTCATTTCCTCAAAAAGCCCAGGATGCAGTGCACATTGTCTTTGTGTAAAAAACCATTGCTCCATATAACTTAGCATTCTGCAATCTGACATGGCGTTTAAATCAAAACAAAGAGACAAAATTTTTTGGGGTTGCACATACATGATCTTGTAGTTTTGTCCAAAATAGTTCTTTCTCTTCATTGACACAGTCGGTTTGTGGAGATAGTATTTTGGAATATCTTCAAAAAAAACTAGCAGAATCTTTGGAAAGGCAGCCCAAATTTAGACTTTATTGCACAGCATGAAACAATTGCCAGCAATAAAGCAGTGTTTGTGACCCCCGAATATAAAAGTTCTTATCACAAATGCCCCCTCTCACAATATTTTTCCCCATCATCTGCTGTGCAGGGTTCTTCATGATGATGACCTCATTCAGCACCTTTTCTCATAACAAATCACATGGTGCTTCAGACATTCTCATTACAATACCCTTGCACACCAATATCCCATAAAATCTTTTTCCCCAAACCTTCTTCTTATAACAACCACTTTGGCTCAAAGGACAGATTTCCACCCGGGCGAGCATCACCTTCATACTCTTCCCTTCATTCTTGTACTGATCCTGAAATGTTAAGATCAAAGGCCTTGCAGTTAATCAATTGTTAAAATTCAATTCTTAAAATTGTTGGGATCAGAATGACCCATAGATGTAAACTATACGTCTAATTAATAATTCAATAATAATAATAATAAAAATAATAATAATACATTGTATTTATTCATAGGCACCTTTCTAAACACTCAAACGGGCACCAAACAATAGATAAAACACACATTCAAACAAAACTAAAATACAAAAATTAAAATCAGACAGAGCAATTGTAATCAAAGAGAAAAAGCAGTCTTAAACAAAAGTTTTAAGTTTAGATTTGAAAAGGAAAATGATTCAATATTGCTAAGCTAGATGGTAGTGAGTTCCAGAGCTGGGTGGTGGTAAAACGGTGAAGGGGGACAGTCAGGTGGATGGAGGAAGAGATCTATGTATGGGAGGGGAAAGGCAACATGGAGGAGGTCAGACTGATATGGAGGGCCAAGGCTGTGGATAACCTTAAATGTTAACAGAAGAATTTTGAATTGAATGTGGAACTTAACTGGAAGCCAGTAAAGCTGCTGCAAGATGGGAGTGAATAGAGGGGGTTCTAGTAATGATGTGAGCAGCTGAATTCTGGACCAGTTGAAACTTATAAAGAGATTTGCAGAAAAGACCAAAAAGGAGGAATTTCTATAATCCAGACAAAAGTGACAAAGCTATGAACAAGGATAGCACTGGTGTAGAGATTAATGTTCATGTGAAATATCAGACCAGGGGTCTCATGCATAATTCGCGTGTATAGAATTCACATTATAATATAGCGTAAGCAAAAGCGAAATGTGCTTATACACAGAAAAATCTAGATGCAGAAATCTGTGCTTACTCAACTTCCACATACTTCGCTACAAAAATCCCGTCAGCGTGAAAAGTAATGCTCGTGCAGCGCTTTTGTCCCTTAACTCCTCCCAGAATTATGCCTCTTTGAATATGCAAATCAATATAAATAGCCCCTTAACTTTAGCGCTTCAGGAAGACAATGTCGAAAGCACGGGGAAAAAAAAAAAACTTCAGCGAATGCGGAATGGAGGTCTAGCTAAGTGAAGTAGAGGCCAGGAAAAATGTTTTATTTGGTAGCTTAGGAAGTGGAATTAGTAACAAAGGAAATTGAAGTTGCATGCGTGGTGGATGCACTCAAAAGTGCTGCAGCAAAACTCGTACTGTGACAGAAATAAAAAGAAGTGGTCTGACATCAAAGTTGCCATGAAAGAGAGTCGCAGCTCATTGTCTGCATGTCAGCACGACTGGAGGAGTAGTGAACTCCCAGAGCCCATGCCAATTGAGCAGCGAGCTGCTGCAATTATGGTAACACACTTGTGCCAGCATTTTACCAGCAGGGGAGGGTGATTCTGACATCACCACATGTGCGGTGAGTTTTTATTTTTTTTTGATTACCATTATCATACTCTGTAAATTTGCATGTGAAATAAGACAGTCAGGCAGCAGATGCTGTATTAATTACTGTTTATTTAATTCCAAACAATAGTACAAAAGCTGACCCCAATGCTGAGGCGTAGCTCCAGGCGATGATGGTGCTGCTTCCGTACAACCCATCTTGGTGTGGCTACTCACACACCCTGCCTCGGAAACCACTGGGTGATCATCTGGCCATGTGCTGGCTGATGCAGTTCTGGAATCCTAAAATGCATTGGTGGATGCAGTGAGAGATGTAGCCAATGAAATACGAAATATAAAGGCAGTATTGTTTGATTTTAATCAAAAATTAAATTAATTTGTGAATAAAGAGAAAAGCCAACAAAATTACACATTTTATTGGTATTGAATAAATAAACGCTTGCATCTGCTTACTTGTTTTACATTCTGTTAATTACATTCATTCGACATTGTAATGCTGTCCAGTGTGGCTGATCATTTGGTGGTCGAGTCAGGTTCATCATACTGCATCTCTTCAGGTCACGGTCAACCTACGAATGAGGCTATATTATGTAGAATGCTACATGCTTGACGATGCGACACACTTTCTGTGGACTATAGAGCAGCACTCCACCAGTCTACAGCCTAAAGCTGCCCTATAGATACGTTCTACCACGCGAGTCCGAGAGTGGAAGTCAGTATACGTCGCTCTTGTTCAGTCAGTGGGCTCGGCGAGCGTTGAGAAGCCACATCTTCAGCGGGTACCCACTGTCACCTAAGTAATCATGTTATATGGTTACATCGTACAGATAACTTACGACTATGATTAAAAGGTAATAAATGTCTTATCTTACTGAGAAGCCAGCAATCCACGCACCATTTTCAAGTTTATTACCTACACTGCTATTTCTCAGGATAAATGAATCGAGTTGAGCCAGGCAATCTGCAACAACATTAGTGAGCGGATTTTCGCATCACTGATGATTTGCACATTAACTGAGTGAAAATGCTTTCTATTTACATAAACAAATTCATTCTGTGAAGGTGCTTTTATAGCAATGTGCGTGCAGTCGACGCTCGATTACATTTGGAAAACCAGACCAAATGCGCTTTGACATATCTGCTTGACAAGCGGATAATACCATCCCATACACCTGGCATGGCATGACTCAGTGAAGACTGAGAAATACCGGATCGGTCAGCCAGTTCACGCTGAAAAGCTCCTGTGGCTAAAAATCCGAGAGTGGACAGAACTTGCATAGGAGCAGGTAGAGAACAATTCCTCAAAGTCTGCCTTTGTAAAGCTGGCGCCAGTTCAGCACACAGCTACAAGAGGATCGCTCTTGGAAATATAAACCGACTTAGTAGCCAGTCATCATCATGTGCCAAGAAATCAGTATGATTTCTGAATCGCATTCTCTTCTAATCCTTCCATTTGCGATGTCCTCTAACAACGATAAAGCAGCCATGGCAGTGGAATAGTTATATATATATATATATTATATTGTTACAAATTGATTAAAATCAGGTGCCATAAATTTATCAATGATAAACAGGAACAGTAGCACTTTGCTTTGGCGCTGAGTGCCGCCAGTCTGCAAAACCGAGTGCAGAACTTCGTGCGACAGGGTATGAGTACCGTGGAAATGTGTTGTGACTTTCGCCAAGTTTAGGTTTTATACATAGCAATCTGAACGTGAAATGTTCTTCCACAACATTTCTGTGCATAGCACCGTTTATACATGAGGCCCCAGGACATGTTATTGATGCTGAACTGAAAAGATAAAGTAAAAACAAAAATAAATGATTGCTTATTGCACAAGCGTCCTGAAAGTCTAAAGCTGACATAATAGGCGACTGTGCCAGTGAGTGGCAGCGCACAGCTTCACTGATAAAGGCCAAGCTGCAGGTGGTCTTGACAAAGTGCTTCATTCTTGAAAGAAGGAAAAAAGACCAGCCTTTAATAATTGCTTCTTTAAGCTAACTAATATGTGGTACTGTAACTTTTTGTTATTATCACTATGATGTATAAAGACACACTGGCATATAAACTTAAATGCTAGCTAAATGAAATATAAATGTGCATACTAATATTAGAACCTGTGGCTGCAAACAGCAGTGCTGTTAAGTCATGGCGCACAGCTGCCCAGTGGTTTGACAGGCCAAGCTACTGCTTACATCACAGGCACATGTTCAGGAAAAAATCTCTAACTTTCAACAATCAACTTTTAAGTCCCTATAGTGTTCAAACTAACTAATACCATAATACATTGTATTTAATTGTATTGCCTAAGGCATTGATGAGCTCTAATACTACTAAATGCCATTTGAATGCTTATACAGTATGTTTTATTTTTTAAAGCTTGAGGCTTGCTCTTTACTCACACAGGCAAAGGCTCTACATGCAGTTTGTTTCATCTTCTATTAGTAGGAAACTTGGCACCTGCATTCTCAAAACAAAATCTGCCTGCTTGCTTCTCCAGAGGATGATGTCCTTGTCTCACAGCCTGACCCAAGAAACTCAATACAAAGCAAATTGAGAAGGACAGGCAGAAAAAAGCCTCTCTAACAAAATAAATGGTGTCCTTTTAAAACTTTTCGGCATAGACTTTTCATAGCTAAGAGCACTAAAAGTAATAATGAAGCTCAACAATTTTTGACCCTTTCATTGGGTCTCCTGTATGCACATGATGTTGACTTTGCACTGTTGAAGTATTTTGGAAAGTTTGTTGCTTTGTTCAATTATTGGTCCAATATTCAAGGTGGCAATACACAATGATTTCAGTTGGGCTAACTTCTTTAGCTAGCTCCACCCATGAGCTAGTAGCCTGTGCTAATTTCTGGCTGTGATTGGGTGAGGCCGCTGCACGTGCTTCTGGGTGGGGCTCTGGCATCATTCATCACCATTATTAATGACATTTGATCCATTAGTGCAACTTTTGTTGACCAACCGTTGCCTTGTCATCCTTTCAGAAAGTGATGTCTGTTATCTTTGCTAAAATTTCCCTGAAGTAGTCATTTATCTGGATGACATTTTGTGATAGAACAACCCAGCTGCCAATGATGAATGCCTACACAGATTGTAAAAATTGTACTCTCATTACCTCACGCTGAATAGTGATAAATGTGTTTTTTTCAGAGCCTTTCATTGAGTTTGTGGGATTTTTGTCTGATTTCTGATGGCATCTCTTCCTCCAGTCTCACGAGGAAACATTCCAGCACATCCTTGAGCCACAAATTCAGTTCAAGTGAACCATTTCTTAGAATGACCACCTGCTGTCTTAGATTTCTGCCACAGTAATTCCCCACCACAGGCCCACTACGACACCCTACTGAGAAAGGACGGTCCTTGGTGCTAGAATCCCACCTGGTCAGAAGCTATCAATATCTTCAAGGTACAGCTGACATCTCCACCTGTCTTATTCACTTTGACATCCCCAAAAAACTTTTGTTATGTGTGATGCTTCAATGTAGCACTAGGAGCAGTACTGTCCCAGATACAGGATAGTACAGAATAACACATTACCTTTGCCTCCCAGTTTCTGTCCAGCTGAAAAAAAGCACTCTGTGGATGGATTTAAAGCTCAAAGCTGTTTTGGGCTTGTGAATGGTTTCACATGTTTCTTTATGAGCATGCTTTTTTGTAGTTGATCATCAGGCACTCACAGCCCTACTGTCAACATTGGGCCCGGACACAACCCTATTAGCATTAGCTACTGGTAGGACTTACTGCAGCAATATAAATTTACATTACAGCTCATCCGTGGTCATGAAAATGTCATTGCAGATCTGATGTCCCATCTTCCTGCTACCTCACCAAAACCCAGGACCTGGCATCAATCAATCTGAACTTGTTCAAATGCTCCAGTCTCCACTGCAAGCCTCCATCTTCTTGAAGTGCGTCAATAGCCTCTGAACATGACCCTGTTGTCTCCAGCTGTGGATTTTCATTCATACAGGTTGGCTTTCAGAGTTTTTGGAGGAGTTGTCTCCATGCTACAGAATACACTCTGAGCCATCCTGATAAAAATTAATTTTGTCTAGTCCATGGGATTGTACTGTTATTTCTAGCCTCTTCTGATCATACAACATGAGCATGGCTTAGGAGGACCATTTGAGCATTGTGCAAATTTAACAGTGCTGCTATGATCTAGTGTGGTGGCCCAGGATAACAGAGATACTTAACATTTTGTTTTGGACTGCACTGCCTGCCTTGTGGTGGAAGACTGCTTCTCCCGTTCTATCCTGTTTACAGCCTATAGTGTGATCAGAACAGCCTTTTGAGCATCTTCAGCTGGATTATTGTGGGAGTTCCATGGGTTCTTACCACCAATGCTTTCTCATTGTGTTCTATGACCTGTACTTCCAAGTGGCCTAAATTCTATCTACAGGGTCTGTTACAAATGCATGCACTGACTGATTTCTCTGCCCCTTGCTATCACCACTGACAATAGGCCCCTGTTGGTATCAGCAAAGTTCTTTTTCTTAGCCACCTCTGTCATCCCAGGCTAATGGGGGAGCACATGACTAAACCCAGACTTTAAAAAATGTATAAGGGCTCACTTGGTTAGGGCTTCACATTTTAAACTATTTTCTCATATTCTTTTCCATTACAGAACAACAAAACACTCCCCTACAGCAGCTCTTCATATGTCTATGTTAGCTGTGAGCTGCAACTTCCTCTTGATCATTTGCACCCCCTGCGACCACTTTTCCCCCAATACATCAGCAAAATATAGTTTCCAAATGCCGACAAACAATAAGTCACACTTTGATCAGAAGCAAAAAGGAGATAGTTCTAAAATTCAGGGTAGAGTTTATCAACCACAAAGTGGCTCGGACTGCTTGTCTCTGGTCCTCAAAAAAGTTCTTGAACAGGGCCCTGCAACTGTGCTTCTCTGATAGATTATGGTGCACAAGCCCCACCTCCACAAGGTGTTCCACCAGTCAGTGCTTATATAGGAGTGATTTAGGCATAGACTGCCTTAAGGGAAGTTGCTCAGTTCTTCCGGATCCCAAAAAGAGAAAACTCTTGCATCTTCTCCTTGACCTGTGAAACTTGGTCCCATCCAGACTACCTCAGGATCTATGTCACTGACTTTTAACTTTTCTAATATGAATAATCCCTTGTAGTGACTGGTACAAATTTTTGTAATTGCAGCTGTCATGTTCCTGATTAATGAGGAATGATTGTTATATCTGCACAATCTTGCAATAGGACCACATTTCATGTTTTCTTTGGCTGTGTTAATGAAGCTTACACATTTTGAAAGGGAGATACTGTGTCAAGTGCTGCTGCATGCATACTGACCGTTCTGCCGTCCTTCATTTTGGCAATATAACAGTCACCTATTACATGTTATTTATCAAGCAGAACAGCTTTTGAGTAGAAATATATTTGATATTGAATGCTACATGCTTGTGGTCACGGGGGGCACCAGCTCCCCAAATCAAACACAGACAGATGCTGACACAACCCCTAGCATCCCCCTGTGGGAATCTGTGGTGCTGCTGCAACTCAGGGAGCTCCGTCTAATGTTCCTGGGAAGATAATACCCTGAGAATGCTTTCTCACCAGTCCTTCCATTCCAAAGGCATCCTAACAATAAAGGAGCTGGCGATCCCCCAAATGGCCCCCCCCTTAGCTGAGCCTTGGGGACAAGTAGTCTGTCCATGGGACTGTCTTCCTCCAGGCGGAGCAGTAAGTTTTGAATGGCCCCTGGCTCCTAAAATCCTAAAATATACAAACAAGAACTTAGTGGGGAGACGCTGCATCAACACCACCATCCTGCTTTTTCCCAACCTTATGTATGGGCAGTATCTCCAGAAATGTTCAGCCTATGGCACTCATAACAGTGCCACCTCCCTACTTGGTCTCAAAACCTGGAGTTCAAAGCAGGATGGAAATTCCTGCCCCTCCACTTGCTAAAAGTTGAGCTTGTCCTGTCCCTCTGTCTCACTGAAGAGGTCCCTCTGTGTTATGTGAGCATGTGGGCTCATACCCTGCCACTTTAGGAGACCTGGTCTTTCTTTCATGGATCTCCTTTCTGCTATAGTAGGCGACAGTCTGGTCTTTCTGTGGGATAAAGACAGATCCTATTTTATCTGTAGCCCTAATATTTGTGTGAGACTACTGCTGGATTGGTGGGGGTCTGGACAGCCTGGATACTGGCATCAACCACCCCTATCCATCTTGTCCAGTCCTCTGTCTGGTCATTACGCCCACATTCACTTTTGAAATCCTGGCTACACATTGCTGTTAGAACCATGCAGGAACAATTCACTTGGGTTCCCTTTTTTTCTGTACCATCCCAGTGTCATTTCCCTTCTGCTACGTCTGCCTGGGCAAGAGTCCTGCACCAAGTCTTTTAAGTTCTTGTGCTGTCCTCAGGGGTGCTTAGGCCATCCTTTCCAGACCCTTGATCATCTTACCCCAGAACCCTGACTGCCAGCAAGACGTCTTCTACAGGCTGGAGCACCTTTTTCCAGCTCCTGTGTTAAAAAATAGTTAATAAATTCAGCCAGCAGTGCACTCTTGTTTTATCCTCCTGTCTACTTCTCCTGTACAGGCTCAATCTTGTGCAAGGGCATGGGGTGGTTGATTACGGCCCTGACTCCCTCAATTTACTGGGAGGATCCTGACACACCTTCCAACTCCTTACCTGCTCCAGGGATGGAGGTCCGGACCTAAATTTTTCCTCCACTTTTTGCAGGATCCTTTTTTGATCGGGGGAGGATCCAGGCAATCTCCTCCTCTGTCTTTCAGCAAGCAGTGAGGTCAGGTCCTCATTGCTTGTTTCATCAAACTTGCCCCGCCCTTGTCCACAGATTAGTGTACTTCAGCCCCCGGATGAAGATCTGGAAATCCTGTCATAGTAAGCTAGCTCCTTTTTAGTGTCCTCTCTACCCAGTAAGCCAATCTGCTCGACAGCAATGACAGAATGTGTCTGACTGCCCAACCTTCAGGCCCCACCTGGACCTCCTTTTTATCCACCAGGGTAGCAGCAGTGTTTCTGGAATCCTTGATAAGTCCTGTGCTTGCTGCCGCTCCCGTATTAATGTTGCAATAAGAAATTTTTATATTACAGGTTCCTGCCATGCACACAGCCAGGTATCCTGCTGACTACCACCCTTTGTGGCCTTCAGGGGAACCCCAGCTCCCCAAACCCGACACAGACACAAGTCTAGCAACACACACAGGCCTTATTTGGCTGTGGAAACTCTTCCCAAATCGTTTCCTGCAAGCACAGTACACAACACCAAAGCACAGTAACAAAAAGCAAATAATAAAGCACACAGCACTTTGTCTTCTCTCTCTTTTCCCTCTGTCTCTCATTCTGCCTCCCTCCTTCTCCAGCAAGCTTTGTCTTCTCTTTCCTTGCTCTGGCTTCTTTTATGTGATACCTGGGAGTATTTCTGGTGTCCTATAGACTTCTTCTGGAAACACTTCTGTGTAGGTGGGAGCCAATGAAACAAAAAGGGTTTTGCAATCCTTGTAGTACCCCCTAGAAGCACCACCAGAGCCCAACGGGCTGAGCCGAAACTTCAACTCCCAGTGTGCCCTGTGGTAATCCAGGTGCTGCTGCAAATCAAAGGGAGTGGCCATCTAGCAATCCCGGGGGAGATAATGTCCTGATCCTCTTCTCCCTGGTCCTTCCTTTCCAAGGTGTCCTGGCTAGGTAAAGGTACTGGCCATCCACCAAGTTCTATAAAGTAAATTATGAATCATAAAATTATCAGTATCATTTTTTGAAAATATAAGTATTATTCACAAGAATCCCAGGAGATTATTTTCAAACATTTATTCTTTTTAAAATTTCCTTTCACTTCAGTAGGGTCTTTTATTAAACCTTGATAATCCACATTTCCTGCTAGTTTCATTTCAGTGGTGCTTATGACATCAAAATTCTGGTGAGGTCATGCAGACCTGGAAAACAACACTGACAAAATGTCAGTGGCATCGAAGCCCCTGGGAAAGTTGTGTGTTTGGGAATGACCAAGCACTTTAACAGCACCCTTTGCAACTCCATTGACTTGAGTGAGTCTTAGAAAATATCCTAGCTTGGATAGGCTCAGCTCACAGAGTTGGGAAAGTGACTTTGACCCCAAGTGGAGAGTGTGAAGCCCGAACGGGAGTGTCAATGTGCAGGCAATAGACAAGGTAGAGAAAAGATCTTTGGAGCTACATGGAAGGAACCATGGGAGTGAGGGCCAGAGGGAGATACTATACATCCAATGTGATAATATAATGTCAGGTGAAAAAAGTCCCCCAAAAAAACACAAAAATGAAAGTCAAAACAACAACAATATTTATTTATTTATTTATTTCTACAGCACATTCTAATACAAATAATGTAGGTCAAAAGTGCTTTACATGATAAAGAGAAAAAAAAAATAAATTAAATAAGAGAACAATAATTAACATAGAATAAAAGTAAGCTCCAATATGCCAGAGAGGACAGAAAAAAAAAAAAAACTCAAGACAGCTGTAGAAAAACAAAATCTGCAGGGGTTCCAGGCCACAAGACCGCCCAGTTCCCTCTGGGCACTCTACCCTAAATAAATGACATCCAATCGGTCCTTATTGATTTAGGGTTCTCAGGAAGACTTGATGATGACGGTCATGTGGACTTGGTCTTAATCCATCAATGTAGGGACATCACGGTGCTTTGATTGGGTGATGTGGTGCAGATCACCACCATAGAAACCAGAAAAAGAACAGAAGAAGAGTAGGTGTTGTCATTTTGGAGCCACCATCCAACAAAACAACATTTATTTATATGCAATTTCTACAAACGAGTGCTCATGTGCTTTTGCATAAAGAATAGAAAATAAAGACACAATAAGAAACAAAAAATCAACATTAATTAACATCGAATAGAGTAAGGTTTTTGGCCATGGGGACGAAAAACAAAAACTCCAGACAGCTGGAGAAAAATAAAATCTGTAAGGATTCCAGACCATGAACGAGTCCCCTGGGCATTCTACCTAACATAAATGAAACAGTCCTCTTTTGGATTTAGGATTCTACGGAAGGACTTGATGATGATGGTCACGTAGACTTCTGGCTTTTAATCCATCCATCATTGTTTGGAGCATCATGAATAATAATGATAATTAACTGAATATACAGAGCATCATGATTAAACTAAAATTAAGCTATTAGAAAACCCTGTTTAAAGTAATGGGTTTTTAGCAGTTTTTAAAGTGCCCCACTGTATTAACGGCAAAATTCCTATTGTAGCTTATTCCAGATTTTAAAGGGGCATAACAGCAGGCTGCCTCACCACTTCTTTTAAGTTTAGCTCTTAAATTCTAAGCAGCGCTCATTTGAAGATCTAAAGGTTGCTTTTGGAGTTAAGGGTGTCAGATATTCCAAAATATAAGATGGAGCGAGATTATTTAAGGCTTTATAAACATAAGCGGGAATTCAGCAAGAGAAGAACAATGTATGGTGAAAATCTTAGGATAAGACATTGACCATACATTGTTCTTTTCTCTGCTAAATAACCTAGCCTGAAAGAATCCATTAATTTTTTTACATTTAAGATTTCTCATTAAAAACACTTTACCAGTGTTACTAACATTTACAGAAGCCAGAGATAACCAATTTCTTCCAAAACCTTTGCCCAAGCATTAATCACTGTCTTTTCAAAAAAAAATAAAGGACTTATTACAATGTGATTCATACAGACCAATTTTCACTTTGAATAACGACGTTAAAATACCCCTAAAATCTAGCTAGAAGGATGGAGAAAGTGCTCCCTCGGATATTATCCAAAAAAGACCAAACTGATTTAATTTGGGGCCAATTTTCTTCAAATCTTGAGCCTGTTTAATGTAATATACTCACCAAACTAAATCAAACACCCCAGAAATATTATTATCATTGGATGCAGAAAAGATTGACATGATTGAATGGAAATACCTTTTACTATTTTGGAAGTTTTTGGTTTTTGGGCCGAACATTTGTGCATGGATTAAATTACTGTATACTAACCCAGAACTTCAGTTTGCATCAATAACATTTGCTCGACTACTTTAAACTAGAAACTGGCACAAGACAAGGATGCCCTTTGTCACGCTGCTGTTTGCAATTGCCATTGAACCACTGGCAATACATTGTCGAAAATACTGATCAGATAAAGGGATTAGAAGAAGGACTGGAACAGAAAATCTCATTATATGCAGATGACCTGGTACTGTATATATCGGACCCAGAAAATTCTGTGCCTGCAGTCTTAGCAGCACTCACAGAATTTCAAAAGCTCTCTGGTCTCAGAATTAATCTGAATAAAAGTGTACTCTTTCCCGGGGAATTCTCAAGCATATAATATTAGATTAGACACCTACCTTTTATCATTGCAGAACAGTTTAAAAACCTAGGGGTAAAAAATCACAAGTAAACATAAAGCTCTATATCAACAAAATTTAAATGTCTGCATGGAAAAAATTAAACAAGACTTGCATAGATGGTCAACCCTTCATCTCCACACTAGCTGGAAAATTAACACTGTTAAGATGAATATTCTTCCTAAGCTCCTTTTTTATTTTAAAACATACCAATATACATTAATAAATCGTTCTTTAAGCAATTAGATTCAACAATAACCTCATTTATTTGGGAAATTTTAAACATCCAGCATCAAAAAAGCGACCTACAAAGAAAAAGGCAGAGGGGGCATGGGTCTACCTAACTTCCAGTTTTACTGGCGGCAAATATACAGTCGATAAGAACCTGGACATAAATGAAGAACATACACAGGCATGGACCCCAATAGAAGTAAATCTGCAGTACTTCTTTGTATTCCCTGCTCTAGCTCCAATAAACACCGTTATGGCATACACTAATAACCCAATTGTGCTCCACTCACTTAGAATCTGGGACCAATGTAGAAAGCATTTTAAGACGGGAAGCTTCTTCGTGGCACCCCGCAAAGAGAACCACCTCTTTCAACCTTCACAAACATATGCAGTTTTAATATCTGGAAAAAATTTGGAATTAACTTGCTTAGAGATCTTTATATAGACAACGTCTTTGCATCCTATGAACAATTACATTCCAAATTTAACATTCCAACTACAAATTTCTTTCACTATCTTCAAATCAGGAACTTTGTTAAACAGAACCTTCAGATTTTCCTCATCTTGCACCCTCATCCCCGCTGGAAAAATTATTGCTCAATTCCAAGGAGTTAGACTCCATCTCTACAATATATAAAATCCTTTTACAATCCCTTCCTTTCAAAGATCCAAGAGGACACTGGGAAAATGACCTCTCAATTAATATATCAGAAAAGAGTGGAAAGTAGCAATGCAGAGAATTCACTCAAGCTCCATATACAAAGCATACAATTATTCCCAACTCAAAATTATATATCGGACATCTGTCTCGACTAAAACTCTCCAAAAAGTTTCCCAGGGCATGATCCCAAACCTGCGAGTTGCAAACAATCCCCAACCTCACTGGTCACATGTTCTGGGCCTGCACCAAATTAACATTATTCTGGACAAAAATTTTAGATTTCCTCTCAGACAGCCTTGGACTCACAATCCCTCCTAACCCATTAACAGCTGTGTTTTGGGGTTCTTCCAGAGGGCTTAAAGTGGAGAAGGACAAACAAATTGTGATTGCATTCACTACAATGTTGGGACGCAGACTTATTCTGATAAACTGGAAGAACCAAACTCTCCTTTTAAGTCAGTGGGAAACTGATGTGTTATACTATTTAAAATTGGAAAAAAACAAATACTCAGTTAGAGGATCCGTACAGACTTTTTTAAACATGACGGATCTAATCAGTAATATTTTTAAAATAAGTTTATAAAAGCACAGAGAATTTATTAATTTAGGTATTTTTACAAGCCTTAAATTTTACACCGTTTGGCTTCTCTCTCTCTCAGGGGGGGGGATCGATCTGTTCTTAACATAATTCTTTTTGTAAAACTTATTTATGTATTGATTGTAATAAAATTAATAAATAAAAAATATATAAAAAAGATTTACCATTTTATTTCTTATCCCAAGTTGTATATAACACAGGGAACTCCCGTTTCTATTATTTAGATAGATAGATGATGATAGATAGATAGATAGATAGATAGATAGATAGATAGATAGATAGTCACTGAGCATCCTCTGCTGGAGATGACTGTTCAGTGGATGCAGTGATTCTCCATGATTGACTAAGGAGTTTGCTTAGTGCCCGTTGTTCTACACAGATGTTAAACTGTCCAGCAACATTCCTACAATAGAGCCTACCTTCCTACCAGTTTGTCCAGGGTGAGATGTGCCTTCTTCTTTTTGCTTCTCCCAGCACCACTAGCATATAAGAGGGTGATCGCTACAGCGTCTGATAATTCTCAGCATCTTATGCAGAGTAAGGCCAGCCTTCTTCTTACACAGAGGATCAGTATTGGCAGCAGTCCAATTATATATCTTTCTAAAGAAGGGCCTGGTTGCCTTGAATGCTTGCATATTGTAATCTTTTAATTAGCTAATAAAAGGGGTCATTTTACGCTTTTCTCTACATTCATATAGCTACACGATTTAGCACCATAGTACTTTATTAACCATAAGCGTTTTTTAAAGTAATTCTGAAGATGCACAGTAACCAATGTAGTGACACAAAACTGAAAATTTACTCATTTTTCTTTCCTAGTTAGATTCTAAGCTGCATTCTGCATTTGTTGCAACGATTTATGTCTTTTTGGGTAGTCTAGAGGATGCATACAGTAATCTAGTTGACTGAAAACAAAAGCGACATAATTTCTCAACATTTTCAATGATATAAGAGGTCTAACTTTACTATTTTTCCCAAGAGAAAAAATGCTGTCCTAGTGATCTGGTAATATGTGATTTAAAATAAAGTCACAGTCAACAGTCACCCTAAATTCTTACCTCCTTCTTGACTTTTAATCATAAGCATCAAGTTTATTTCTAATAACCTTATTGTATCAATTATTGCCAATCAGTAAAAAATTCAGTTTTCTGTTTATTTAGTTTGAGAAAATTACTACTCACCAATTCAGAAACACAAGTAAGATATTGTGTCAGTGAATCAACAGAGTCAGGGTCATCAGGTGCTATTAATAAGTACAGTTGTGTGTCATCAGCATAGCTGTAGCTCACGTTATGCCCGAGATAATCTGACCTAATGGAAGCATGTAAATCGAAAATAGCAGCGGACCCAGGATAGAGCCTTGTGGACAACCGTACAGAATATCATGTGTCTTTGAGTTATAATTACCACAACTAACAAAGAATTTTCTACCTGCCAGGTAGGACTCAAACCAATTTAAGACCCTGCCAGAGAGGCCCACCCACTGACTAAGGTGATTTCTAAGAATATTGTGATCAATGAGTGTCAAATATGGCACTAAGATCTAAGAGGATGCAAACAGATAAACAGCATCTGTCTGCATTTACCTGCAAGTCATTTACTACTTAAATGAGTGCAGTTTCTGTACTGTGTCTGTAAGCATATTGCCATATGGTACAACCACCAAATGACAGTATTAAAGAATACCATTAAAGATATTTCAAATCCAACATCACCTACTTAATACAGAAAGCAGAAATGCAAATCAGTATTTATATAGCTTTCCAATTTTTATTTAATAGGCAGGTTCTATATCATTTGTTTTATATAAATATGTGAGCTCTGGTTGATCCATCTATTGTCTTGACTAGGTAACAGGCAAGCAAATGATCAAATAATATACAGCCTTACTTTATTTAAAAAAACTGAAGAATGTAGGCAAAATTTTGTTGCAAATACAGAAGAAGAAGGAGAAAAGGAAGAAGAGGCCAAAATTTTGTTGCAAATGCAAAGATGAAAAACTACAGGAACTAGCTCAGGGGCTTGTCTCTTCCTACCCAGCAACATGTCTTTAAAAATCCATTTCCTCCCCTTTCATTTAGATATTTTTCTATGAGAACATGAAAGTGATCTCTGATCAACATGGGGAGAGGACAACCAGGACATCACTGAAATGGAGAGATGTTATACTGGAAAGTGGAGTGAACATGTGTTAGTAGAAAGATATCTATTGGTCATTCCAACATGAAGTTTTTCAAAGGATTGTACAGAGAAAATAAAAAGTGACTACTTTTTTGTAACAAATAATTATGTTTAAAACAATTTACATATTTTTCAATTCTAAATAATTGAATACCTAATTATATTACATTTTTTTTGTTTAAAATAATGTTTTTCATTTAAGCCTTCATCTTTCAAAAATTGCATCCTACATTCTAGCTTTGGAATATATAAATAAATAAAAAACATTAGAATATGTAGTGTGAGAAATAAACACCTGACAGATCCTCAGTTTGTTTCTTCCTTAAATACACACCAAATGCCAATGTTGTCTGCAACAGAGAAAATATGACTTCAGGCTGAATTTCAAACAAAACATGACATATCTGAAGCTGGCAAATAAAAAGAAAAAATTGCAAAAGAGTACAGACATTGGACAAAAGATGATTGGAAAAACATATGATGGTCAAAGCCCTGAGTCAACTTTTCACTGTTCACTGACAACACTGAGTATTCTTGTGTATTTAAAGTGAAGAGCTGCAGAACAAGCCTTAGTCATTGCTCATTGTTTTACATTTCTTGCTCTGTAATGGTACAACAAAAAAGAAACATCAGACAGACATCTGTGCTGACTCCAAAATTCAACAAGCCCCTCCTCCATTTGCACACTTCAAAACCTTTGCTTTAATACAATTTCCATTATTTTAATCTCTTTGTGGACATTCTATGCATTCTACTTCCTTTTAAACACTCATTATGTCTCAGACACAAGAGTTCGCCATGATGAAAGAAAATCAAATTAGTTTCATTTTTAGACAGTGAGTATCAGAACACTAAAACTTAGTCATTTTAAACTGTCACTCTGTCCACAAATAACTGTGATTTCCTGAATATTATGTACATGAAGTATACAACTGAAACCTTTGTATGAAAATGTGCGGTACAAGTCCTTATGAGGAAGGATTTAGGAGTCATAGTGGATCTCTAAGCTATTAACTGCCAGAAAGTGTTCAGAAGTCATTAAGAAGGCAAACAGAATGTCAGGTTATATAGCGCCTTGATGTGTGGAGTACAAGTCACAGGAGGTTCTGCTCAACCTTTATAACACACTGGTGAGGCCTCATCTGGAGTCCTGTGTGCAGGTTTGGTCTCCAGGCTACAAAAGGACTTAGCAGAGCTAGAAAGGTCAGAGAAGAACAACTAGGCTGATTCCGGGGCTACAGGGGATGTGTTATGAAGAAAGATTAAAAGAGCTGAGCCTTTACAGTTTAAACAAAAGAAGATTAAGAGGAGACCTGACTGAAGTGTTTAAAATTATGAAGGGAATTAGTCCAGTGGATTGAGATTGTTATTTTAAAATGGTTCATCAAGAATACAGGGACACAGAAACTTGTTAAGGGTAAATTTCACACAAACATTAGGAACACAGAACCATAGACACCTGGAATAAATTACCAAGTAGTGTGGGAAGACAGTAAAACTTTAGGGACCTTGAAAACTCATCTTGATATTATCTTGGAAAAATTAAGTGGATAGGACTGGCGAGCTTTGTTGGGCTGAATGGCCTGTTCACATATACATTGTTCTAACGTTCTTTATAATGCACTGGTGAGGCTTTGCACAGTTTGGTCTTCCATTACAAAAGCGAGACACAGCAGCAACAGAAACAAAATCTACTGAAGCGGCAAGGATGATTCCAGGACTAAGAAGTATGAGCTAAGTTTTTAATTATGAAAGGAATTAGTTCAATGCATTTAGGCTATTACTTTAAAATGAGTTGATCAAGAACACAGGACACAGTTTGATACTTGTTAAAAGGATTCATTTCACAAATGTTAAGAAGCTTTTGTCACCAGAGAAACATAGACATGAAGTAAATGACCAACTAGTGTGGTAAATGGTACGATGTTAGAGACATTCAAATCTCAACCTGATGTTAGTTTGGAGGAAAAAGATCAATTTTACAAAAATAGGATCAAAGCTTTGTTGGGCTGAATGACTTGTTTTTCCTCAAAATGTTTCTAAAGTTATGATGTTCCTATTAAATATAGTGGCTGTGATGTTCTCAATACCAGAATACATTTCACATCCACCACATTCACACAAACCCCTCAGAGTAACACTTTATGATGAAGTGTTGCTGCCTTTCTCATGAGCTGTCCTCTAATTTGATGGTTGTAATGCACACATCTATACAAATTAAACAGACCATTTTTTTTTTTTTACAAAGGATGAGGTTTTAAGGTCTTATACAGCAAGAGTAGATCTTATAAACGGCATGTGCCAACAGGAAATGGTAAGGACAGGCAAAACCTCACTAGTTCTGTTTTCTCAGTTATAGTTAACACCTAAATACTTTTTAGTTGCTTAAGAGACCACCAGCTGTTTTAACCGTCTGGCTAATTTGATGTCTATTTGCATTAACAAATTGCAGAGTACACCACATCTGATTTTTTATTGGCAAGAACAAATTCAAGTAAATGCTTCAAAATACTTGAAAATGTAATAAATATTAAACTACATTCAAAAGTGTAGTTATAGCAAAACATATGGTTTTGTAACGGTGGGTACACTCACAGCACTGACACAGAAGACACAGTATGTGTCACATTGAATTAGGAGATTATTTTGCCACAGGTGTTTCATATTGATGTCAAAGTACATTTAAAATGTCTAAAATAGCAGCATAGGTGGCTTTTATGTGAATCTGTGAAACTGAAGAGCAGATATGTCCCCAGAAGGGTGTGGAGTCTAGGGAAGTTTAAATATATAGCATATATAGTTTCATAAAAAGTCACACATCTTGGTGAACTTACCCCAGTTCATCTTCATACTTTGACCAGAGTCTCACTGGTCTCTGTTTTCAAGTAATTCCAAACAGCCTCAAAGACACTGGGATCTGGGCTCTGTGAGGTATTTCAGCCTGGAATAGAATTCCATGTTCTTTTTGAGCTGAAAATATATATATAATGTATAACCTTGTTGGTGTTCCTTGGGTCATTGAAGTTGGGAATGATCAGATGTCACCAAGATGGTACTGCATTTTGCATGACAATGTATTTCTACTTCTCAGCACTGAGGATCTAATTAGTTCTGATCAGATCTCCAACTACTTTTGCAGAAATGCAACCCCAAACCCTGCAGGAAACCCCACCATGCTGTTGCAGCAAACATTCATCTATGTAGTGTTGTCAAGTTTTTCAACAGACAAACTGTTTCTATTTAATCCACAAATTTCAATTTTGGTTTTATCACAGATTCTCATTACAGTACACACATATTGAAGATGATGATGCTCTGATCTATATGTTACGCTAGAGCTTACTTATTCCCACTTGGACAAAGCCAGTGCCACAGTCACAACAATAGTCTTTGACTTTTCCAATGTCTTTAGCACCATTCTGCCTCAACAACTGGGGACAAACCTCAACCCTTTGAATCTTGACACCCCCACAATCTATTGTATCATGGACTACCTGACCAACCGACAGCAGTTTGTGAGGCTGATGGACTGTATGTTAGAAATGGTGGTGTGTAATACTGGAGTACCTTGGTGAACTGTCCTGTCTCCCTTCCTGTTAACTCTCCACAAGTCTCCTGGGGAAGCAACTTCAGCTCAAAGAAGAAATTGGGAAGCCATCATGAAAAATCCCCTTCAGAGGCCCTCCTTTGGAGATTTTGTCTAAGCTCATTCCCTCACAGTTTGCTAGAAGTGCCTCTGGGTTCTTGTACCACTGCTATTAGGCCATTCATTGCTTTCCTGATGTACTTTTAAGTTCATTTGAAATATCTCACATATTCATTTATTTATTGATTGAATTGATTGATTGAATGGTTGATTGGCTGTGTTATTTGTCCTGTGGTTCTGTATCCTTGTTTTTGTATGTTTCTGTTGCTTTATGCATCTGAATTTTCCCGTAGGATTAATAAAGTTTATCTAATCTAACCTAGTATATTTGCCCTTTTTTGGAAATGTGCTGTTGCATGAGTTTTGTATAGGTTGCACAACACAGAGGTTAAGAAATAAGGTAAAAAAAACAAAAAAAAACAAAACATTTCTGTCACATTACAGAACAAATACTTTAAGATAAAATAAATGACCATTACTGCTGGGAAAGACTCTGCCCCCCTTCACCCAGAATTAGATTAAAGTATGACAATGACTGTGTAGCAAAGCATGGATATTGGTTTATAATTATAAGAATGCATATATTTGTATACTAGCAGAATTCCCGTCCTTCGCTATGGCGGAAGTAGTGTTTTAAAGAAGTTATGAAAAAGAAAAGGAAAAATTTTAAAAATAATGTAACATGATTGTTAATGTAACTGTTTTGTTATTGATATGAGTGTTGTTGTGATATATATATATATATATATATATATATATATATATATATATATATATATATATATATATATATATATATATATATATATATACTTATATATACATGTGTACATATATACACACACACATATACTATAGGGGTGCCAAACAGGCAAATACATTGATTTTCTGAATATAAAGTCGTCAGAATATATAAAGTCAAACTTGAATATATAATTTCGAATATATAAAGTCAAAACTTGAATATATAAAGTCAGTGTCGGTATGTATAAAGTCAAAACTTGAATGTATAAAGTCAGCGTCGGTATATATAAAGTCAAACTTATTTCTGAATATATAAAGTCAAAAGTTGAAATATAAAGTCAGCGTCGGAATTTATAAAGTCATTCCTGATTATATAAAGTCAAAGTCAAATATATTGATTGAAACGACTCTGAACTGAACTAAGTTAACAAACGTATTCAGAAAATAAATTAAAAAACACTTTTGTTCATGTTTTGAAAAAGATGAGTGTCCTAAAGGATTGGTTCCTGCCTTTCCATGTTGGCTGGGATTGGCTAAACCCCGTGACCTTTGGGGGATCAATGTGTTTTGGGAAAAGGATGGGTATTCTGCACTGACTTTATATTTCCCGGCTGACTTTTATATTTCAAAAACAAATATTCCCAAAACCATCTTTATATTCCCTTTC
>NW_024384876.1:0-106298 GCF_016835505.1 Polypterus senegalus
GGTGGTTGTCAAACAGCCATCATGGAACTGATGCAGGATTGAGAAATGGAAGAAAGTGGGAGGAGGTACAAATGGTCAAAGACTGTCAAGAAAATGTAACTGTAAGTTACATAACAGGAGTCCAACCAGTGCTGATGTATGAGGATACAATAAGGGCCATCAAAAAGAAGTAGGAGCTACTCATCAGGACAGAAAGAAAAGTGAAAGAAAAATAAGGATGTAAGAAAGATGTCAGGGCTAGCATGAAAAGCAGGGTGACATGGCGCGGACACCCAAGTTAGAAATGCATGCTGCTGGTGGATGAAAAGACATTTGAAGGATGGCAGATGCTTAGGTAGAGAGATTTGGTAACAAGAGATTTGAAAGTGTTGGTCTGAGGGCAGAGGATGCTGTGGTCAGGATCAATGGAGAGCAGGATCTGCATGTTAACACCTGAGCAATGGTTTCAAGTAAAACAAGAAAACAGTAGTGCATACTTCTATTATGTAGCTGTGATAAAATGAGAACAACACAGTTAAAAAGACGACCTGAGTGGAGATGCTGGAGCAATTTTATCTGAAAAGAAATCATTGAAGTCGGGGTCTGCAAAGTGGGATGAAGTTTCATGAATCAGTCATTTTTATAGGTGTTTGGTTTATTACATCCTCACAAACAGTACAAGAAGGAAATGCTTACTGTGAATCTGAGGCTCATCCATGTAACTGATTCAATTAAAACACTGATGACCGAGGAATTCTGAAATCCCCAATAAGTGTGGCACAGATAGACAAGGTGCCGTGTACTGAAGTTCTGTTCTGAGTCCAAAGTGAACACCGTGTGGTTGTAGCCCACCTCACTATTTAGTCAAACTGGTGTTCATTGTGCTCACTCGCTGACTACAGCAGTGCTTGAAGGGCCTGACAGTCCATTTTGTTCATTTATTTGTTTTCTTAGACCCACTTAATCTGGACAGAATTCTGATAAGTCAGACCCCATGTGTCTTTGATATGTGACAATGAAGCCCCTCCTGAACACATCTACAGTGTGCTTTCTGTGTTAAAGAATTACAAGCTGGCAGCTTTGTCACAGATTTCTGAAGTAGTCCATAATAATCACAGTACCTGAGAAGTCCCTGCTTGTAACTTGAGATCCAGCTGTGTGTTTCCTGTAAATCCCGTTTTTCTGGTCTTATTTGAGTGCAGTTCTCACAGATCACGGCTGTTACAGGCCCTGCACCAATTCATCGCTCATTGTACTTCAAGGCAGGCAGTTTCTAGTTGTTTTTGGTCTTGTTTGCTCTTTTCACAAATGCCCGTAGACTTCAATCAAACATGCAGTATGGTCTAAAGTCAATATTGGTTTTGTTTCTTTTTTTCTTCATGTCACTTGATCCTTTTAGTTTAAAGTTAATGTTTCACAGCTCTCTTCTGTGTTGGCCTCAAGAGCGTTCTTCCCTCTCCATTTGTAATGCTGTGTCCTTTTGACAGTGAAATCTCGCCAGTTCATTAGTTTCAAACCCACTTTAGCAGTTCTTTGTGGCTGATTCCCCATTCTGAGAGCGGACACAGAGAGATGTCATTAGTAGGCTGCAAACAGTGCCTGATTCAGGACCAGACAAGCTCTCTGACCGTTCAACATTCTTTTGTACTAACTTCAACCATGAAGCAGTCTTACATAGTTAAAAATAACTTATATTGTACAGATAACTGTTCTTAAAATAAAAGTTAATTCAAATAATAAAACTAAATTGTGGTAATAAAAATCCTTGTTGGGTGGCATGGTGGTGCAGTGGTAGCGCTGCTGTCTCACAGTTAGGAGACCCAAGTTTGCTTCCCGGGTCCTCCCTGCGTGGAGTTTGCATGTTCTCCCCATGTCTGCATGGGTTTCCTCCCACAGTCCAAAGACATGCAGGTTAGGTGCATTGGCAATTCTAAATTGTCCCTGGTGTGTGGGTGTGTGGGTGTGCCCTGCAGTGGGCTGGCACCCTTCCGGGTTTGTTTCCTGCCTTGTGTTGGCTGAGATTGACTCCAGCAGACCCTGTGACCCTGTAGTTAGGATATAGCGGGTTGGATAATGGATGGATGAAAAATCCTTGTTCGCTTGGAGGCTACAGAGGTGCTGTGCAATGGCTTACCCAGCACTCGGCCCTCAAAGGTCACATGAAAGGACAATTTCCCTCAGAGATTAATACAGTATACCAAATAACAAATTGGTCAGCCCCTGCGTATTTGGAGACACCAGTGATTCACTCCGCTCCTTCAACCCACTCAGATCTGCCAGTGAACAGCGTCTGGTGATGGCGCCTCTGTCGGGTATCAAGTCTCAGTCCAGACCCTCTTCATGTGGAGTTCCTAGTTGGTGGACTGAGGTCCAAACCTCCATTTGAACTGCTGACTCCCTCGATGTGTTTAAGAAATAATTGAAGTCCCGTCATATGCTCTTTCATCTTTTATATTGTTGGTTAACTTGTTATTTAAGTTTAACTACTTTATTGATTATAATTGATGATTATAAATGCATGAGTTTTTCATCTTTTCACTTGTGGCAATCATCTTTTGTTCACTGCCCTACTACACTTGCTGAACAAACAGGCCTGAGCCTAATGTTACTCGATTGGGTTTACCTCTGTTGTAAATCACTTTGGATAAAAGTGTCAGCCAAGCAAATAAATATACATTTATTTACATTTTTCTGGAGTCTTCAAAGTCATTTCCACAGTTTACTTCTTTCAATACGCTCTCTCTAGTGGCTCCTAAACTCCACATAATGGGTTTTATCCACACTTCCATCTCCATTGTGCTCCTCTGTCAGCATTCTACAGGCAGCAATGGAGTGTATGGCTATTGTTTTCATATCTGAACTTTAAATGCTTAAATGCTAAATGCTTGAAATGTTCAGTTCATATTTATTCAGTCCTCAGTCTAGTCAGCACTCTGTTACTGTGAACATGAGGTGATATGCCACGAAGTTGACTCAGTAAGTCAGCCTGACCCAAATCGACAAGCAAGGTTTATTTCAGCCTGTTTTGGTTCCACCAAAGAGGAATGAGTGCAAGTTGTGCTTGGTAATCGAGGTAACTAAGCATCATCTCATAAGCTGTTATCTAATGCTGTTGTATTGTTACTCATAATGCATTTAATTTCTCACTCCTTATTTGAAGCCGGAACAGGGGTAACAGTCTTAGCAGTTGTGTCCATATGTTCTTTTCCCCAGCCACACTTGCCAACTCATTCTGTGCTACCTCAATGCATTCTTAGGCCATCTGTGAGATATAATCCTCCAGGCAAGCCCTGGGTCTTACCCAGAATGTCCTCCCAGCTGGTCATGCCTGTAAAACAGCGTTTCTCAACCTTTAAGTATTTGCAACCCGAGTTTTCATAACAGTTTTAATCACGCCCCCCCTAACATTTTTTTGAAACGTAGATGCATATTTTATTATACCTACTTAACTTTATCGACATTTATCTAACTCTATATTTATTTTTCTAGTATCAGAATGTAGTTTAAGTTAATTTGTTTTGGTTTCAACCGATTTTTTTCATATTTTTGATTTCTTGTTTTCCTTTTTCACATCTTGGGCCCCTTTTTGTTACTTGCACCCCTAGGGGCCCCACCCACAGATTGAGAACCACTGCTGTAAAACCTCCACAGGGAGTTGTCTGGGGGTGGGGGTAACCGTATCAGTTGCTCAAACCGCCTCAATTAGATCTTTTCAATGTGGAGGGTCAGAGGCTCTACTTCAAGCATCTCCCAGATGTCTGCACTTCTCAACCTGTCCCAAAGGGAGACACCAGCTACCCTGTGGAAAAGGCTCATTTCAGCTACTTGTACCCACAATCTCATTCTTTCAGTCATTACACAAAACTATGACCGTAAGTGAGGGTAGGTAGATTGACTGGTAAATCGAGAGTTTTGCCTTGTGACTCAGCTTCTTCTTCACTACTACAAATTGGTATAATGATCGCATAACTGCATTCACCACCTCAATCCATCTGTAGATCTCACTATGCTTTTTCCCTCACTCATGGTATTTAAACTCCTCCATTTGAGGTAGTAACTCACCTCCCATTCGGAGAGGACAGTCCACCTTTTCCTGCTGAAATTATCACTAGATAAACAGTAGTTGGGCTCACATCCTCCCACTCACTTGGTTCTGGAACCAAACCCCTTGATAGAGGCTGGACTGTCCTTTACTCTGGAATTGCCTAGGGTGAAAGGCCGCAGGTAAGAGTGGGCCTCCTATTGTGTCTCTGCCTGGTCGATGCCATGTTGGGGTTTGCCCTGGAGAAAAAGAGGGCTGTCTGCGGGTCAAACAGAGAATTAAAGTTCTTTAATCAGCCCAGAAGTACTTTGGGACATCCATCCTCGTGACTTCCTAGTGCTTCCGGGCTATAAGGGAAGCATGACTCCCCAGTCCTTCTACAGTACCTCCTGGTGGCACCCACTTTCATCCAACAGGGCTGAGATAGCGAACTCCAAGTCCCAGGATGCCCTGTGGGAATCGGGACACAGCTATACTCAGGGAGCTGCCATCTAGCATCTTGGAGGATGCAGTGTCCAAAAGTAGCTGCCTTCCCCATCCTTCAATTCTCACTGTGTCCATGCTGGGTTGAGCAGCCGGACGCCCTTTACAGTGGCCAGGTATAGATGACATGGTTGAAGTTCATGTTAAAATTGTCAGCCATATGGTTCTTCTCATAAGACAGCCAATTCCCTTTTCTTCTGTGCCATTTCCATCTGAACCCTGGAAGAAACTGATAATAGATGTTGGGGGTCCATTTGAAACAGCTGTCTGGAATTATTGTTATGAACCAACCCTGACTGATTATCATAGCAAGTGGCCAGAAGTTACCTTCACGTTTTCTGTTTCTACTTCTCTTCACTGCAAGGCTGATGATGTTCCTTCAAGGGAAAACAAAACCTTCACTAAGGGTAGACGTGGAGCACATACCCCTCATTTCGGAAAAGGGGACAAGGTGCATATCCGGCACCCAATGTATGTTCCAAAAGCCCACCTTAGATTTTCACAACCTGGAGAATTTCAAAAGGAGCTGGTCCTTGTAATTATCTGTTAGCAGATGAGATGAAACATCATTCTCCACTTATCCAAGTCAAATGCACCAGTGGCAAAGAAAACTAAAATAGATTTACTACACAAACCTTCATTGCCACCTATGCCTGAGGTTCCTTAAAAGATAAGAGATGGCATGTGGCAAGAGTGGACACCGAAACTAAAAGAAGATTCAAGGTCTCTGGTCGAATTTTCAGGAATTAACATGGCAGGAAAATTCACCATGGTACAGTGAGTTCAAGTGCAATGAGCAAATTCAACTATGCAAAACACTTGCTATCCCTCAGAAAGCAATCTCTGAATTTATTAGTACGACTTGTAAGTCAGTGGAAGATCAGGATCAGGATGCCTTACATACACACTTCAGTATATCATCTGACTACAGACAGGGGATGCCAACCACAGAGCCCCAGACCTCTTTGCTGAATCTGCTCAGAGGCATAAAAAGAGATACTGAATCTGAAGTCATAGGGGATTTCGAGATTAAGCCATGGCTGAATTTACCACCAGCAGCAGATCTTAGATGGGCACAACTGGATGAAGACAGACATATTATATTGGATAGCACCCTGCAAGAAGATGATACCAAGAAAATTAATGCCATGGTACAGGTTGTGTGTCATTCATGCGGTGATGCATCTGGCTTGAAGGAAGGTAAGACAATCAGGCTATCAGCAGATTACTGTAGGAAGCATAAATTAAAATAAACAGCTAAGGATGCTCAAGAAAAAGAGGCAGAAAGCAGATGATGCAGAAAAGGAAGCCCCTGAGCCAGCTAATGTCTAAAGTAGGATAGAGATGATCCAGAAAAAGCAGAGAGAGAAGTGTAAAAAATACAAATAAAATGAGACAATACTAAATAACAAAGAAAAAAGGTAAATAAAGGAAATAAGGTCTGATGGCCAGGAGGACAGAAAAAACAAGCAAAAAAAAAATTCCAGAGGGCTGGAGAAAAAAAATGAATCTGCAGGAGTTCAGAGGCCACGAGACTACCTAGCCCCCTCTAGGCATTCTGCCTAACATCAGTGATCTACAGTAAATCAGTCCTCATGATTTTCAGGCTTCACATAGAAGAATTAGATGATGATGGTAATGTGAACATTTGGCCTTCAATCCATCAATGTAGAAAACTGCAGGGTGCTTTGATCAGATGATGGTGGCACAGATTGCCACCACAGAAAACCAGAAAAAGATCAGCAGAGAAAGTCGGGGTTAATATGGAAGTAAAGGCAGTAGTGGAAAAAGCTCAAGCAGGATCTGCACCAGGACTATCGGACACCACATATAAGACATACAAAAACTGTCCGCAGGTTCTGAGGAGGATATCTAACATGTAGGCACACTGCCAGTTTCCAAAGCAAAGGTTTCTACTTTTTCTTCCAGTAGGATACTTTGTTCCTAAAGAACTGAATTTAGCAGGATTGCCCACTTCTGAGAAATCTCACTGCTAGGTGCCGAAAGGAAAATATTCTAGTTCATCAATGCCAAAAGATAAATATTTTATCAACATCCAAATCCTCATAGCATATTGTGTTGAACATCTATGAATATCTCAAGAAAGGAACATGTTGGAGTAAGTCAAAAATGAAACCATATTACTGTTTTTGAAGTGAAATTATTAATAAAGTAATGAAATACCAAATAATGACAAAGTAATGTATTTGATTTTATGATGTAGGTTCACCATTTATTGTGAATGGCAGTGAAAGTGAAGCTTCCCTGTGTAGATGCAGCAGCTCTGTTTCCACCAAAGGCATTAAGACTATCATACAAAGTGAGGAAAACCTCCTGTGACTTCACTTTTGCCAGCTCTCACATTCACTGGAGAACCTTAAGGGGCTCCAAACTGATCAGAAAGGACACAGTCATTGAGTTGACATGTCACAAAATGTTTTTTTTTTTTGTTTTCTTACTCGAGGTTTGCAACTGGAGTTCAGCTCCTGTGTCTCTTGTTAAGTTTCTAAAAGCGCAGATGTTTGTGGACCTTCAAATGGAGATCATGTCCTTTAAGTGATCGAATGAGTGACACACCTAAGTCTGCCATCTCCCTACTCAGCTCTTGTTGTTATTTTCATTTTAATGTCCTCTCTGTTTTTTTTCTACAGTCCTAGCCTGCAGAGAGCTCACCTGAAATTGGGTGAGGAGCCTTTAGAAGAAACAAATGGTCATTTAAACCACAAAACCTAAAGATGAGTGAAGACGGCTTGTGTGAGAAATTTGTATCAGTGATCTCCAGGAAAAGGAGATCTGATGAAGACATGGATGCTTTGTCTGGTGAGAAAAACATGGAGACTTTCTCCTTGAATTTCAAAATCTTCATCCCGAACAGTTTGAAAGACAGACACTTTATATAAAAATAAATTACTTGTGTGTGTTATTATTATTTTTAATATATTATTTGTTTTGTGAATGTTGAGTGTTTGGACTGCGGACTTCTATCACTCACTGTACTGGAATTTTGCTGTTTATGCTTTAATCTTTGTGACTTCACATCTGATTGCCACTGAGCAGTGCTTTTACAAATCCATAGTTGAATGTTGTTTAAATGTTCCATATGTGCTGTGTGAGACATGCCCGGACACCATCAAACTGAGACCACATCTTTACAAACCACACGTTTATTTACAATCCGACACAGTACACAGTGCTTCCCAGCACCAACCATCTTCACCACGGGCCTCTCTTCAAATGTCCGTGGGCGCCTTCCTCTCCACGGGAGTTTCGTCCTGCTCCCACCCCGACTCTAGCTCCCAGACTGTCGGAAGGCGGGTCCTTTTATTCTCACCCAGATGTGCTCCAGGTGCTCCCTCTGATGACACTTCCTGGTGTGGCGGAAGTGTCAGGGGAGCACTCGGAAGCACTCCAGGGGCCTCATGTATAACGCCGTGCGTAGAACTCGCACTATAACATGGCGTAAGCACAAAAGCCGAAATGTGCTTACGCACAGAAAAATCCAGATGCAGGAATCTGTGCGTACTCCAACTTCCATGTTCTTCCGCTACATAAATGCCGATCAGCGTGATAACTACGCTCGTGCACGCGCATTATGTAACGCCCAAATCCTCCCAATTACAATTCAATTACGCCTATTTGAATATGCAAATCAATATAAATCGCCCTTAAGCGCAGCCTTCTGTGAAAAGACAATGGGAAAAGCACGGGAAAATATAAGAATTTCAGCGAATACCAAGTGGAGGCAAAGGAAAAACATACTATTGTGTTCAAATAAACCGTAGTGTAATCAACAAAATGAAGTTGATCGAGTGACATAGCGTGTTGGAGAAACATGAAAGCTCACATTCACAAAATCGCACAGTGCCGTTAATAAAAAGAAGTCACATATCAAAGTCGCCGTGGAAAGCCGAGTTGTAAGCCCACTGTCTGAGTGTCATATGAAAGCTTATTAGGGTACAGAGAAAAAAGGCACACGGTGGGGAAAAAGCACGAAATGTCAACTTCAATCTCGACATTTCCACTTTAATCACGTAGTTTATTTTGTCATTAAAGTAGAACATCATAAAATTCATCTTAAAATCGTTTAATTAACCAGTTTCTAAAATCACATCGTAATTAAAGTAGCACGTTAAATGCTTTGTTTTCTATTTGATCTTCTATGTGCTCTATGCGTGTGAATCACTACTTGCTTCTTAAACCGGCTCTCTTCCTCCAACTGGACACAGAGTCCATTACATTCGTGATATTACAGCTCTCTGAATAACTAAAATACTGAGATGTATACGTGATGTCATTTTCATGATGATAGGAGTTAAAGCACGTTATTAAACATGTTTCACTTCGATGAAATAATTTATTGCAGCACTGTTTATCTTTCTGTTTTATATTCAATATATATTGTCGTAGCCGTCACTGCAGTCAGTGCTTTTCTTTCCCCAAGTAACCGATCGCCACACAATCAGCTCTGTAATAGACGTTAAGCCATCTGTAAGCTTAGCCGATTCTTCAAAGCGTTTAAAGAACATTGAAATATCTTCGTAGTACATGTTTAATTATTCTATCATAACGACACTCCCAGTGAAGAATATAGATTATTTAAATGAAGTTAAAGGTTTATCTGTATAATTTAACAAATACATTTTGCTGCATTTCACCTTAAAAATGATATCGCCATCATATGTAAATACGCGCTTTATAAAGTGGCTCAGGTTGTGCGATATTATAACTGTAGTGCAAGTTTACAGTGGGGTGATTGTACAAACAGTTCTACAAGGAGCACTTGATTGGCTGCATTTAAAGTTCTTGGGATTTTTGAACCGCGAGGTCTGTACAGGAAAGGCTTTAAAACATTTTGCAGTGGCTGAGACAGCGTGTCCTTAAAGCTGTATACCAATAATTCTCTTTCCGATCAGCTGCTGCTGTGATTCACACTCAGATACAGTGATATAAATACTCCGAGTGGTGCAGTGAGAGAAATATGAAAAAAGATGATCCGCTGTGGCAACTCCTAACGGGAGGAGCTGAAAGAAGAAGAAGAAGAAGTGAGAGTAGCAATGCTAAAGCAGTTATGGTATTTGGAATACTATGGCTGTTCCTGGACCATTATATTGTTACAAGTTAATTACAATAAGATGCATTACACTAATAAACAATATGCGGTTAGTTTCGTGTATTTATAAAACCGCGTCAGGAAAATAATGAGTAACCACACAGGAACAGTAGCACTGCTTTGGCGCTGGGTGCCGCCAGTCTGCAAAACCGGCGGAGAACTTGCGTCGACAAGGCATGAGGTACCGTGGAAAAGTGTGTGGCTTTACGCCAAGTGTAGGTTTTATACATCGCGATTTGAGCGTGGAAAAGTTCTTACGCAACATTTCTGTGCGTGCGCACTGTTTATACATGAGGCCCCAGGCGTCCCGGGAGGATCACCCTCCATCTTCGCGGGTGTGGCTGAAGTAGATCATTCCCCGGCCCTCTGAGATTCAGGGTGCCCACTGGCAGTGACCACATGCCCCAATGGGCTTGAGCCTCCTTGCTCTTCTCCCATGGTCCTCCTCTGATCCAGGGCAGTTGCCCCCTCATGGCCTGTAGGTCTGGCCCCAGCTGGTTGTGACAGCTGTTAACAGTAAGTTCATGACATATCAGTGTGCTCTTTTATCATCACTCTTTTACTTTTCTGCTCTTGGTGCTTCAGCAGTGCTCCTTAAAAGACACACATGAGACACCACAGCCTTCAGATGAGAATGATCTTTAAAAACACAGCCCTTCACAAAAGCAGGCCTCAGTGCAAGCACAGCTTGACACTGTCAAGGAGGGTCCGCAGTCTGGGGGGCTTTGTGCTGCCTCTTTCTACAGATAATCCACATAAAAAACACAGCATATCAAGCAGGATTACTCAGACATTTTAAGCACTCTTGTTCAGGTTTCTTTTCACCAGCTCTGTTTCTTGTTGCTGTTACTTGTCCATCTCTCTTTTCTATCAAATAAGGTGCGACTTTTCTTAGTTTACAAATGAAGCACTAACTCACTACAAGAAATGCTGCACTGTAACAACTTTAAAATATTGTTTACTGATCTTTAGGTTATCACAGTTAATTTTGAGGACGTTTATTCAGAGCACCGTAGAGAAAATATATAAAGTGAATTGGAGTGTTTATCATGAAACTGCTGATGAGACATAAACACAAACAAATAAACACAAAAACACACCTACTATGAGCGTGGTGGGCTGACCAGTGAGTGTGGTAGACCAGTGAATGTGTTGGGCTGACTAGTCAGTGTACTCGACCTGACTTCAATGAAGTGTAATGTCTGACAGCAGATAGTAAAGGTATGACATATGGAAGTAAGCTAAACACACTCACAAAATGTAACATCAGCTGAAATAAAGATTTGTAATTTAAATTCTGAAAGCTTTCATTTGCATAACCTTAGCAAGTCAGGGACAGTTACAAGACCCTCTCATGATTCAGTCGTGCAGTTTGACATCCCCAGTGACTCAGTCAGACTGATCTGAGATCCACCCTGTTGTAGGCCTGGACTCTTCTGTGTATCTGTGACAAGTGATGCAATCAATGATCCCTCATCTACAAGTAAAAGGCATACAATGAGACTGAAAATAAAGAAGGAAAGAGATGCTTGTCTTGTGCTTATCACACCAGCAGAGAATGGAGAAAAGAAAAAGAAAGGACTGAGATTACTGCAGAACTTGCCATACTCAGACACCAGGCATCACATGTCATTGACTGTCAGAATGTGGCACATTTCATTCCCAGTACTTTATATAAGAGAAACTGTGCTAAAATGTACTTGAGTTGTGTATTTTGCCATCCCCTGAAATGTTCTGCTCAAGGTGACAAGATCCAACAACTGAAGTCATTAGGTTTGACTTCCCTCTTGGCTACTTGTGTGGTGAGTCCCAACTTAAGACAAGGACTATTTTGGATATAGTGTGTGCATGTGTGTGTGTGTAAATATATATTGTGACGAATGAACGTACACAAAACAAATATAAAGAGTTGGGGAATTGCCCCGTATATTGCTTGAAGCAAAAGTTTGGTCAATTGTTGAAAAATCTAAACATTAGACAACTGCAGAGGATGTTAGGTGACTATTTATACAGAAAATGGCGGCGGATATGATTAGGGTGGAAGTGATGTCATCAGGGGTGGACCAGAAGGGACGTCATCAAATGTGGGCTGGAAAGTGATGTCATCAGAGCTGGACGGAAGTGGCGTCATCATCCGAGCCGGAAGTGACATCTGTAATGAGGAAGTGAAGTTGCCATTTTCTGAGATGTGGGTTATTGCAGGTATGTTTGGTTTGTTGTTCTTCTTTGGTTCTATAATATTAGAAGAGAGGCATCAGTACCATAGAACAACCCCCATCTTTTAATAAATCGCTCACCTGTGAGTTTGTTGGCTGTCTCCTAAGCGCCGCGTGTGCATCGGGATGGGGTCGAAGGTTTGAGAGAGAGCATCAGCGTTGGCCTGAAGAGAACCCGACAATAATGACTTGGAACCTGTAAGTTTGTAATTCCAGAAACCACCTGGTGACCCGCGGATTTGACTCAAGATTTAGAGCCATCCACTGCAAAGCAGCATGGTCCGTAATCAGAGTAAATGCACGGCCCAACAGGTAGTACCGAAAGTTGTGTCACAGCCCACTTGATTGCCAGAATCTCTCATTTAACTGCTGCATATCTCGTCTCTCTGTCCAACAGATTCCGGGCTGAGGTATAATACGGGGTGTTCAGCACCATCGATGCATTGACTCAACATGGCACCCAAGCCTATGTCCAATGCATCGGTCTGGAGAATAAAGGATAAGAAAAGTTAGGGGATCTCAAAACAGATGCTGGCGTAAGGGCCAGTTTCAAGTCACAGAATGCGGCTTTAGCTTTATCGTCCCATACCACTTTAAGAGGAGCCCTTTTCTTTGTTAAATCGGTAAGAGGCATAGCCCTCTCAGAAAACGAGGAACAAAGCGATGATAGTAGCTCACTAAACCCAAGAAAGCCTGAACCTGCCTCTTTGTAATTGGACAGGGCCACTTGACAATGGCATCAATTTTGGAACACTGTGGTTGAACTGTACCCCCACCAACCAGGTAGCCTAAATATTTTGCGTCAGTCAGTCCAAAGAAACATTTCTTTGGATTGATCCGAGTCCTGCTTGAGCTAGAGTGGTCAGCACATTCAACACATGCTTTATATGTTCCTCCCAGGTACCAGAATAGATAACTACGTCATCCAGGTAGGCGGCACTATAGGAATAGTGGGGCCGTAACAGTGTATCCATCAGACATTGAAAGGTTGCTGGTGCCCGTGCAAACCAAATGGGAGGACCTTGTATTGCCAGTGTCCACTAGGAGTATTAAAGGCATTTTTTCTTTATTTGCCAATACCCTTTCGTCATATCAAGTGTAGTTAGAAACTGAGCATTACCCAACCTCTCCAGTAGATCATCCACACGAGGCATGGGATATACATCAAATTTTGAAACCTGATTGAGTCGTCGGAAGTCATTACAAAACCTCCACGAACCATCAGGCTTAGGAACCAAGACGATTGGACTTGACCATGGACTATAGCTTTCTTCAATAATATCCATTTCTAGCATCCGCCTTACTTCCAATTCAACTTCAGTTTTCTTTGCTTCAGGAAGCCTATAGGGGCATTCTTGAACAATTACACCGGGTTAGTAACAATGTCATGCTCAATCAGCGTAGTGCGACCTGGTTGTTCACCAACTACTTCCGGAATGGACAAGATAGTATTCTCTAATTCTTGTCGTTGGCGCCATGACAAATTAGAACCGAAATTAAGGGGATGTTATTCTACAAAAATTCTTCTCAGCAGGACTGAAGACCCAGTGGGTCTCCTCTAACTGAACTACCAGAGAGATGAGAAAAATTATAACTGACAGACATACAGCAACCTGTTGAGCTGTGTTACCATCCCAGCACTAAAGCAGGAGACCACCCTGAGCAGATGGGTAAGATCCTGGCCAAACTGGGAGTGAATCAATTGTCATTGTCACAAAAATGTTCAGTGGGTCTTGTATGCACTTCAAAATAAGCAATAAAAGGTTTACAGAAGGTGAACTCTTTGGTTTGAAGGAAATGTCTAGAGTAGAAATAGTTGAAAAGACCCACCAGTTCAGCTGTCCTGAATTCCCCCATACATTATAGAAGGCAGTTGCCAAAGGTCCAAGGGTGTTGAGGTTAAGAAAGTCATTGATGGTCATGATGAAGACTGTAGGACAAACTAATAAGAATAATTAATTTTATTTATAGGGCACTTTACATTAGCAGTAAATCTCAAAGTGCTACATAAAAGTTTAAACAAATCAAAGCAAGATAAAAACAGAGATAAAACAGCAATAATTTTAGCATTTTTGTTAATATGCTTTATAGAAAAGTCTTAAGCTGTTTTTAAAACAGCCCACAGTCTTCTGTGTTCTCAGGCTCTCTGGTAGGGCATTCCGGAACCGTGGAGCAGCGGCTGCAAAGGTTCGGTCACCCATTGTATGAAGTTTGGTCACAAGGGGACGAAGGCGGTGGGTATTTGCAAAACGGAGGTTTCTTGCAGTGGTAATATTAAGAGTTCCTTCAGATATTGTGAAGCATTTCCATGGATACACTGGTGAGAGAGCAGACAGAGTTTGTATTCGATACGGAGGTTGATAGGGAGCCAATGAAGTGACCGAAGGATTGGTGAAATGTGTTCATATTTCCGTACCCTTATCAGGATTCTTGAAGCACAATTTTGAATTTGTTGGAGCTTTTGAAGGCTTTTGCTGGGGATCTCGATGAGGAGTGCATTACAATAGTCCAGCCTGGATGAGACAAAGGCATAAACCAGTTTTCAGCATCACAGAGGGAGAGGTAGGGAGATTGGCTACGTTTCAGAGATGAAAGAATGCAATTTTAAAGGTGATGGACATGTGTATCAAATGACAGATGGGAGTCTAACTTGACACCCAGATTTGTAACAGAAGGGAGAGGATAATAGTATGGTCAGAAAAGTAAATACAATTTACAGAGGAACGAAGTTGATGGGGGTGCCAATTAAAAGAGCTTCAATTTTAGTGCCTTTCATCTTGAAGAAGTTCTTGGACATTCTTGGAGTTGATGAAGGTGTAAGAGAAGTCGAATCAATCTCACATAGAGCTGCGTATCATCGGCATAACAGTGGAATGAAACTCCATGCTTGTGGATAACGTGGCCCAGGGGTAGCATATAGATATTAAAAGGGTTGGCCCAAGGACTGATCCTTGTGGGACCCACAGGTGACAGTGTGGGTACGAGATTTAGCATCCCCAGGGCCACATACTTAGCCCTATCAGTAAGATAGGACTCAAATCACTCCAAAGCAATACCAGAAAGTCCAATCATATAGTGAAGATGATGAAGGAGAATATTATGATCTACAGTATCAAATGCAGCTGTGAGGTCCAGGAGGATAAGGGGTGATGGAGAGCCCTTGGTCAGCAGCCATCAGGAGGTTATTGGTGACTCTGACCAGGGCTGTCTCTGTACTATGAGAAGTTCAGAAACCAGATTGAAATTTTTCAAACAGATTGAATTTTTGAGGTGATCTTGAAGATGGACCAAAACAACCTTCTCCAAAACCTTAGACAAAAATGGAAGATTGGAGATTGGACGATAGTTTGCTAACACTTCAGGATCCAAAGAGGATTTTTAAATGAGGTCTAATAATTGCGGTTTTCAAGGGCAGTGGGACTAAGCCACTCTGGAGAGAGTTATTAATGATATCAACAATGAGAGGTGAAATATTCAATAAAATTATTGCACTGCTCCTCTGTGGAATTATTACAGGTGAACGTATGAGAATTGAGTAAATGATTTATTATGGAAAAAAGTTGTTTGGAATTTCCATGACTGTTGTTGATTAAATTTGAATAATATTGAGATCTGGCAGTGGTCAGTGCTCTGGAGTAATTTTTTGATGTTTCCAATAACCTAGTTTGTGAACCGTTAAACTGGTTGCAACAAAACGCCGTTCAAGGGCTCGCCCAACTGCTTTCATCTGTCAAAGCTCACTTGTAAACCACGGGGAAAGTTTTTACAAAGAGACCACTCGTGATTTAACTGGAGCATGGGTCTCAAGGATGTTCTGGAGCCCATTGTTGTAATAATCGACTAACTCATTTACAAAAGAAAGGTGTAGAGCAATAGAAAAGTTCTTAATGTCAGTACTTAAATTAGTCAAATTTATGTTTTTCAAGTTTCTGAAGTGGATGCAGCGCTCTGGTTTAGAGTACAGTGAATATGTGGGTAAATCTATTGAGACAATTTTGTGATGGAAACAGCCAGATCAGATACTTGTAGGCCAGAGATGAGGACTGAGTCAGTGAGGATTAAATCGAGAGTATTGCCTTTGTTGTGAGTGGAGACCTTGACAAGTTGCCTCAGATTTAGACAGTCCAGGAGCTCTAAGAGGTGGGCAGCAGAATAATTAGAGGTGTGTCCATATGAATGTTCAAGTCTCCAAGAATGAGTACATTTGATGATGTTGTACAGAAAGATGAGAGCAGCTTATTCATTTCCATAATGAAATCAGTATGTTGTTTTGGTGGTCGGTAAATAAGAAGCATAAGCCTCCTTTGAACTGCACCTATCTGCTCAGTGTTTCACACCGCACTCTATGATTCACTTCCATTTTCAATGTAAGGGTTATATTTCCATTGCTCAGGTTAGCTCCGTGTTTTGAGTCCTTATTCATCAAGATACGTTTGAAGTACATATGGCATCACCAGATTTCAAAAACTCAAAAGAATTATCAGGTGAAATTAATTTTCTTGGATTATCAATGCATCTATATATATAAAAGTCAATATGTGTATGTTTGTATGTTCCAGCATCAAATCCGAACAGCTGGAGCGATTTTCATCAAACTTGGTACACATGTTTCTCATTAATCGAGCTAAAAATACTGTAGGGTGAAATCAGCCGTAACCCACCCCTTCTGGGTATGGTGGAGGTGATCTTGCAGTCTTGTATGCATGTTATCATCCAGTTGACACTCGGAAGACCACCAGAGGGCGAACTGGAGGTGACTGCCAGTATTCTTTATGTTTAAGCAGCACCTCGCCCCTATTGCTTTTGAAATTAAATAGAATTGGCCGGTTCCGAGCATCAACTGGATTATAACAAACATACAAGACCCAAGACAAACACATTAGTGAGTCTTCATTGTTTGTTAATTTATTTTTATTTTTAAAGTTGTGTTTTTCACGAATTTTTGGATGGCCAAAGTCACATGAGCCTTCCTATGCTGAGGTCTGAATTGGGAGCCATGGGACCAGCAGGAGTTGAATGGCTGTGTCTGCAGGATGGTTGTGTCCTCTTGCAGCAGAAGTAAGCAGAAGAGCGTTGTTTACAAAGAGTTGCACGGGGACCCAATTTTAAAAGGACAGTTTTCCTGCCTGTAAGAATTTTACCTTGTTTTTAAAAGTTATTTTTGACTGTTTTAACCTGCACTGAAAAAAAAAAAAAAAAGTTGTGTTTTTAAATTATATTTTACTCAAGCAATTTAAAAAAAAACAATTTATTTTCCTCCTGGGTAATGCTGGGTATTTCAGCTAGTAATATATATATATATACAGTATATATATGGCTGTTTGAGTCACAAACACAAAATGAGTCCCAAAAAAAATTGGAATGCCAACCCGGCAACTCTATTTAATTTGAAAAGCAACAGGGGTACAGTGGTGCTCAAATATAAAGAATGCTGGCAGTCGTCTCCAGTTCACCCTCTGGTGGTCGTTCAGTGTCAACTGGATGATAACATGCATACAAGAGGAAGAGCACCCCGCCCTATCCAGAAACACTGCCAGGACACTCGCACGGCGTCCCACGGCTTCCGTACCGGCAGCTCTCTCCCCACCGACAGCCCACGACTTGCCTGTTTGGCTCCTCCGCGCCAGGTTCCATGCCCGTCCTCCTGATGATGGTGGAACCACTTTCAGCAGGCGGCTCGTCCAGTCGCCCAGGAGTTTCCGTATAGGTAGAAGGCTGAAATTTGGCTGGCTCATTCCTTACAGCTTACTTACAAAAGTTGGACAGGTTTCATTTCGAAATTCTACGCGTAATGGTCATAACTGGAACCTATTTTTCTCCATATACTGTAATGGGCGTTAGCTCACACGTAATCACGTGAACTGACTGTGACCGCAGTACTAGAAAAGAAGGAACAGCTCCCAAAGAGCGCTGAAGAAAAACACTGAATACTTTATTTGCGAGATACAAGTTTAATGAGAAGACACGAGGTATAAAGCGAGACTTTGGATCACTTTGTAGCGGAGTTAAAATTGCTGTAGCGAGAAACTTTTTAAGTGCGGGTCTTAGCTAACATTAAATAAAATTGTGGACATCGTAACATCACAGAGAGAGCAGCTCCGTGAACTGACTGAGCGTCACAGTGATCACTTCCATGCATCAAACCTGTTCAAAACGCATTACACAATTGACAAGGTAGGAAAGAATATGCCCCGAGCTGAGCTCCACAGCTACAGCGGTCTTGCGGAAGCAACCGTCACGCTGCCACCAAATACTCAGAGAAAAATCCACAAGTTAATGCACACAATGTCTCTAGAGTTTCTCCACACTCGATGTATTCCTCGCATCCCCTTTATACCCTCTGATCTCCTATTTCAATTCAGATGCCTCCAATTTCCAGTAAGGCTCTGCTGTGCGATGACAAGTAATAAGTCTCAGGGACAGACCCTACAAAGCGATGCCATTGATTTGAGGCAAGATTGCTTTTCTCCTGGACAACTATACTTGCATTCTCAAGAGTGAGCTCGCACAGCTTCGTCATATTACAACCAGAGTGCAGCCAGAAACTTTTAAGTGCGGGTCTTAGCTAACATTAAATTAAGCCGTGGACATCACACAGAGAGCAGCTCACATGAACTTACTGAGCATGATGCAGTGATCACTTCCATGCATCAAACCTGTTCAAAAACGCATTACACAATTGACAAGGTGATGGCTTTATATGCGTTAGTTTATAAAGCAGCGGGCTGTGTGAAGGCAGCTACACAAAAACAGCAGACCGCCACACTCTGAATGTATTCCTCGCATCACCATTATACCCTCTGATCTCCCATTCCAATTCAAATGTCTCAAATTTCCAGTAAGGCTCTGCTTCACGATGACAATTAATAAGTCTCGGGGACACACCCTACAAAAGGTTGCCATTGATTAAGGCAACATTGCTTTCCTCCTGGACAACTATACGTTGCATTCTCAAAAGTAATATATATATATATATATATATATATATATATATATATATATATATATATATATACACACCTGATCTACATACTGTCAAATAAACGAACCACACACCCTGGCACAACATGAGAGGCTTAGCCTTTAGCGCTGGCGTCTTAGGTTCGATTCGAGAGGGGTGCAGTGAGTGTGTACGCCTGATGAGCCCAGAATTAGGGCGAAAACCATGCAGCGTACTGTTTGCATTATTTGACAGTAAAACTATTTCAATATATTCAATATATATATATCATCACTTCCGATTCATTTTACCCTCGCACCCCTTGGTTTGAGAAGAAATATGAAAAAATATGAGGTTAACGAAGAAAAACAGATCACCAATTGAAGCTTTATGAATAATGGATACTTTATTAGCCATCAATAATTGTTTTGGTAAAGCCATACTGGTGTAATCCTCCTTCCATGTTATAATTTTTCTGCGACTAGCCATGATTAAATGAGCGATAAAAAGTAAAGCGAAGCGAGGGTGACTTATTGAAGCAGGCAGGCGACAGCTAAATAGCTCGAATTTGGATATAAGTAGGTTCTATTTAGTCGTCAGAAATATTTTTGGTAGGAATAGAAGTTGAATTTAGTCTTTAAATTTCTATGGTGAAGAAAAATTTATGCAATGATGACTAAATTTAACTTACATTCCTACTAAACATATTTCTGTCGACCAAATAAAAATTAAATTTAAACAGAACTTGAACAGATACGATAGTTCATAATACCCATGCAGCACTAAGTGCGTAAGAGCAGGAGTCATCCGTTTTAACAAGCAGCATATTGCACTGATACGAAATAGCCTGCCCATTTAATTATTTAGGAATGGATAGATAAATTAAGATTTTGTACAAATAATGTTTTAAATTTTTCTTCCTCAATGGATTCTGGCACCCCCCAGCAACAGCTGCTCACACCCCAAAGGAGATATATATATATATATATATATATATATATATATATATATAGATATATATATAGATATAGATATACATAGATAGATAGATAGATAGATAGATAGATAGATAGATAGATAGATTGATATATACATATAGATAGATATATAGATATAGATAGATATAGATAGTGTGGGTACAGCCCAGACACAGACAAGCTGACATGTTATTTTGCCACACACGTGTTTATTTATAAGTGGTAAAGTGCACAAACCCAGTGCGCAGCACCAATCACCCTTAAAGTCCTGGCGCACTACAATGCCTTGCTCAGTCCTCAGACCGCCTCCACTCCTCTCCTCGAGCTCCGTCCACTTCCAGCCGACTCTTGCTATCGACTGGAGGCGGCCCTATATGCACGCCGGATGAGCTCCAGGTGCTTCCTGAGGAGCTTCATGACACACCCCGTGTGGTGGAAGCACCAACTGTGTATTCGGAAGTCCTCCGGGTGTTCTTGCTCCTCTTCCCCAGCACTTCCTGGTGTGGCGGAAGAGCTGAGGTCAGGGCTCCCAAGGCACCGGGGCACCCCTGGCGGTGACCATGAGGCCCTACAGGGTTGGGCTTCCAAGCCCCCAACCCATGGCCCCAAAGCAACCAGGATGACAGCCCCCGTGATCCCGGATGGCGCCGCCCACTTCCAGTCTCTCAAAGGCGTCCCGGCGGGTCATCGCCCTGGCATCCCTGACAATAGATATATAGAAATATAGATATGTATATATATAGATAGATAGATAGATAGATAGATAGATAGATAGATAGATAGATAGATAGATGTGTATGTATATGTGTGTGTATATATGTAGATATGTATGTATATATATATATATATATATATATATATATATGCCAGAAACACTCATGACACTGACAAAACAATTACATTGACAATCATGTTACGTTATTTTAAAATGTTTCCTTTTCTTTTTCATAAATTCTTTAACACACTGCTTCTCCACTGCTGAAGCGCGGGTATTTTGCTAGTATTCTATATATATAAAAGTCAATGTATGTATGTTCCAGCATCACGTCCTAATGACTGGAGCAATTTTCATGAAACTTGGTACTCATGTTTCTCAATAGTTGACTAAAAATACTGTAGGGTGAAATCAGCCATAATCCACCCCTTCTGGGTAGGGTCAGGGTGATCTTAATCTTGTATGCATGTTATCATCCAGTCTTTGTGACTCACACAGCCATATATATATATATATATATATATATATATATATATATGTTCTCTTTAATAAAACCTCTGTGTGTGTCCAGGTTTCAGTGTGTGTGTGTTTTCTGGTGAAGTGCGCGGCACGTGGGCGCACACACATGGGAAGCTGGGCACACAGTGAGCGGCCTATCCATGCCTGCATGATAGGCAAATAAGGCACACACACTGGAAGTAATATCTCCTGGAAGAATGGTCAGTTCAACAAGTAAACATCAACAAAGAAAGGCTGAAAGACAAAGAAAAATATGAGCAAATAGATCGATTGAAAAAAAGAAAATGAGCGTCAGAAAAACACTAAAGAGAAAGACTCAGAAGAGCAAACCTTAGAACAAGTTGCCATTTACTTGCCACAACAAGTATTCAGCCACGGTCAGTTATATTTTGCATTATCAAGAGTTAGAAGTTTTCCAGATATTTGTTGTCAAGGTTGTAGATGGTCCTGAACAAGGCAAACTGTTGCCAAACTCAGACAGAATATTTACAAGAAATGTTGTCTGTAATGAAATTTTATAGAAACATTTCATGAGGTAAAAAATAGAAAATTAAAATAGAAATAGAAAAAATAGAAAAGTTTTACACTAAGGCAATATTAATTATACTTACTGTACAGTATTGTCATATATGTTTCTATTTTATTTTGATTGCTATTTTACTTTAGGCTTCTTGCAAAAATATTTTTAACAAAAAAATTAAGACAACAAACAGAATGAGGTTAAGGTCCTTGCCATTTAATATAGACTGTTCCTACTAATGTTTATGCACTACTGTTCTAGCGCCCGTTATTGTAATGGGCTTAATGTCTAGTATATACTAGCAAAATACCTACGTGTTGCAGCGGCAAAGTACTGCCTTAAAATTTTATTAAGAAGAAAATTAAACCTTTTTAAACTGAGGAAAATATACCAATAATTATTTGTTAAGGATCTCTTTGTATACCACATTGTAAGTTCGGCCCTGCGGTTGTAATATGACCAAGCTGTGAGCTGAGCTTACTCTTGAGCATGTAACTTACAGTTGGCCATGTGAACAGTAATCTTGTTTCAAATCTCAGTTTGGGTTTCATGGTTTGTTTCAATTACGACAACATTTGCAGGATTTGTGTTGAAGAGACATTGGCATCTGTCAAGCGTTGTAAGTATACAACCAGTTTCATCGATAATTTCACATCCAGCTTTTGAGAGTTTAAACATTCATAAACATCAAAGTGTCCACTACTGAAATTGTCACCTGTCAATGAAGATGTTTAAGAGGCATTGGCAGTTGTGAAGGTGTAAAATATTTGGCCATCTCGGTACACTTGAAGCGACAACCGAACAATTCAGCAGCAGCCATCAACTCACATGCAGAACCATAGGTGAAGATATCACGATTCCGTGTAGGCGCTATATATATATATATTGTAATAAGTTCAGAAGCAGACAACAAAAGGTTTGGGGTTTTCCGGCCCTTATATTGTCGACACTCCAGATTTCCACAAAACAAAGATACAGTCAAACATAAACAATTCATATGCGGCGCCATACTGGGCGTCGCGCCATTATAGGGAGGAGCGGAAGTGCAGGAATGCTGGGAAGGAGTGATGGATGATGGGAGGCAATGACGTCATCAAAGATGGCGGAGGGAGGCAGAAGTAAATGTAGTGCGGTCAGGTCTTATGGCGGAGTGTCTTTGGGTCTGTAAAACAAAGAAACAAGGTTAGTACCCGCCATTCCCGCCGGCGAACATCGCCGATGTGTTTTAGGATCCGTCGCGACCTCCTACTCACGCATGCGTGACGACCCCCTCAGCCCGAAACCGTCAGGGCGGGCGGACCCAACCGAGAGGTCGTGGATACGGGAGAGCATCGGCGTTGGCCTGAAGGCGCCGCGGCGATAAGTGACCGTGAACTTGTAAGGTTGCAAGTCCAAGAACCACCTAGTGACCAGCGGGTTCGACTCTTTATGTAAGGACATCCACTGCAGCGTGGCATGGTCAGTCACCAGAGTGAACTTCGCGACCCAACAGGTAGTACGGAGATAAGTCACAGCCCATTTTATGGCCAGGGCTTCCCTCTCCACCGCCGCATACGGGTCTCGGTCCAGCAGTTTCGGCTCAGGTACATTACGGGTGTTCAACACCATCGATACTTTGGCTCAACCACGGCACCCAAGCCTGTGTCGAAGCATCGGTCTAGAGAATGAACGGAGCTCCAAAATCCGAGTCCATAATACAGGCGCCGGCGTTAGGGCCTTTTAAGTCACTGAATGCATGTTCTGCCATATCGGTCCATACCACGTGGAGAGGAGCACCTTTCTTTGTTAAATTAGTCAAGGGTGCTGCTCTTTCGGAGAAACGGGGTACGAACCGGCGGTAATACCCAGCTAGCCCCAAGAAAGCCTGCACCTGTTTCTTGGTACTCGGACGGGCCATTCTAGGATGTCTTTAACTTTGGAGCATTGTGGTCTCACCTGTCCTCGTCCCACTAGGTCCCTAAATATTTGGCCTCCTGTAAGCCAAAGAAACATTTTCGAGGATTAATGCGGAGGCCAGCGTTAACCAATGTTGCGAGGACAGCTGAGAGCTGCGACAAGTGTTCCTCCCAGGTGCGGAATAGATGACTACGTCATCGAGGTAGGGCACTATAGGACTGGTGGGGCTTCAACACTCTATCCACCAGATGTTGAAAGGTAGCGGTGCCCAGTGCAGCCCAAATGGGAGGACCTTATACTGCCAATGCCGCTAGGGGGTGCTAAAGGCTGTTTTTTCTTTTGCGGATGCGTTAAAGGAATCTGCCAATACCCTTTGTCATGTCAAGGGTAGTCAAGTATCGGCGCACCTAGCAGCTCCAGAAGGTCATCAATGCGGGGCATCGGATAAGCATCGAATTTGGAGATCTGATTCAGGCGTCTAAAGTCATTACAGAATCTCCATGAGCGCCAGGCTTGGAAGCGAGGGCGATTGGACTAGACCAAGGGCTGTTACTTTCCTCGATTATGTCCATATCAACATCCGTTGCACCTCCAATTCCACTTGGCGTTTTGCCTCGGGAGTGGTAGGGCCTCTCCCAAGCGATCATCCGGGTTCCGTGATATATGTATGCGCAATCAGCTTGGTTCGGCCTGGTGTCTGCTCACCACTTCAGGGATGGCATGGACAGTTTTAATAATCTCCTGCCGTTGTGAGGGGTAAGCTCTTTACGAGGTTAAGGCGTTCCGCCAGCGAATAAGGAGAGGGACCTACTAACATTGGGAGACTCTTCGGTCTTTCCAAGATTTTAATAAATTAACATGGTAGATTCTCGGTTGGGCGGCGATTAGGTTGGAGAACCAAATAGTCGACCAATCCTTTTTCTCCTTAACCTCGTATGGCCCTTGCCAGTGAGCTAACAATTTAGAATGGGATGTGGGAACAAGTACCATCACTCGATCCCCGGATGGAACTCTCGGAGGACGAGTTACGGTTGAAACACGGACCTGAGCTGCCTGCGCACGAGTCCGTGATCTTTGAGGATTGGTTTAATTTTTCGAGCTTGTCCGCGGTTGCGCAACATACTCGAGTACATTTGAGGAGGGCAGAGGTTCTGCCTCCCAGCCCTCTTTTAGGATATCCAAAAGTCCCGGGGCTGTAAGCCCATACAATAATTCAAAGGGAGAAACCCGTGGGCGCTTGGGGTACCTCCCTGTAGGCAAAAGGATGGCGGTAGGAGCTGGTCCCAAATTCTGCCATCGGCGCTGACTACCTTACGGAGCATCTGTTTGGCGTCTGGTTAAAGCGTTCAACCAACCCGTCCGTTTGGGGTGATAGACAGGCGTCTTCAGGTGCTTTATCCTGAGTAATCTGGCAACTTCCTTGAGCGTATCGAAGTGAATGGTGTACCCTGGTCCGTGAGGACTTCTTTAGGAATACCCACTCTTGAAAATAAATTAACCAATTCCGTGCAATATTTTTTGTAGTAGCGGGCGCAGGGGAACCGCCTCTGGGTATCGGTCGCATAATCAACCATGACTAATATATATTTAGAGCCACAGTTTGAGGGTTCCAGGGTCCCACTAAATCTACCCCAATTCTATCAAGCGGGACATCTATTAAAGGAATAGGGGCGAGAGGAGCACGGTCCCTCCTCGGAATCTGGCGAATCTGACATTCGGACAGGACTGACAGAAGCGCCAGACCTCCTCATTATCCCAGGCCAATAAAAGCGGAGTTTAACCCTCTCAATGTTTTTGGCCCCAGATGGGCGCCTAAGAGGTGGCGTGTGCTAGTTCACACACCTCCGCCCGGAAGGTGCGTGGCACTAACAACAATTTCCGCACCTCACCCTCGTGAGTTGCCACCCGATACAACAGATCATTTTCTAACACAAGAAGGGCTCACGTGGCATGGAACCATCAGCATGTGTGCTACCAGGAAGAACAACTGCATTCGGGCAAACCTTAGGGAATCATCATTCCACTGTTCCACTGATGCAGGCGTAAGCCGAAATTGATGATCCAGGTTGCTTAGCGGATCCTGATATGGGTTTGGCGGAAGTGTCCCTGGCTTGTCCCTTCCCGGCCGGATACTTCGGGTCAGAGGGTGTCGCTCGAGAATCCACTCCCGACACGCCTGCGCCATCTTGGCTTGCCCTGTGCATGGCGTGGAGATCGCGGGAAGGGCACCTCGTCCCCTCATGGCTGACCCAAGGAGGCTCTGGGGCGGCGTTCATCCTACGCTGCTAATTTTGGACCAGTCTTGCCCCAAGATTACGGATAGGGGAGTTCAGGCAACACCGCGACCATCAAATTGGACACCTGCCCCTTCCATGTAGCGTAACACTGCGGATCGATATGTTCTGGTCTCACCGTGTACACAAGTGACTTGTAAATGTTTTGTGAGCCACTGTGGCGGTAAGACAAAGCGGCGAAACAATGGTAATGTTACTGCGGAATCAAACAAAGCCACCACGAGTGCCCATTAAGCAACACCACTCCCGTATTCGGACTTGCCAGCGGGTGAGGCGAATTACAGTACCTATCCTTAGTAGCCCAGGTGCAGTCCATCGGCTCCGATGATGTGTTGAGGGCAGGTTGGCAGTAGATGGCGGTCTCTCCACACTTGTAACAGCGTGGGGAGGCGGCTTTCTTTAATTTCTGCGGCTTCCGCGCGTCGAAGGGCTTGGGGTGGGCCACCCGTCCCTGTCGGTTCCCAGCGCTTGCCGTTCGATCCCCGGATCGGTAGACCGCCAGTTGGCGCTCCAATACCTCTAGGAGACCTGACATTTCCTTGTAAGAATGTGACCGGACCTGCTGGGCGAGAGAACTAGGTAGGGAGTTAACCAGGCCTTCACAGGCCACTTGTTCTACCACTTTCCTGGCTTGGGGGCCTTCTGGCGTAGCCACCTCCCGATCTTACCCCAGAACTTCGAATGCCTGCGCTCAGGCCGGCTTCTCTAGGTCAAACTGCCAGGTTCTCCATTCCGCGCCTGCTGGCCTGGTGTTATGCCGTAGCGGGCCAGTATCTCCTTCTTAAGACGTCGTATTTGGCGGCCTCTTCCTTGGGGAAGTTGTAATAAGCGCGCTTGCGGACCCTTCAGGTAGGGCGCCAAGATGGGCGCCACTCGGACCCGCTGCCACTCGTTCGGGTGGCCGTCCTTTCAAAGATCCCCAGGTAGGATTCCACATCATCGGATTCTGTCATGGGTACCAGGGGTAGCGGTGTATGGCGGGGCGGCTCGCTATAGCTCTCGGGCCGGCCAGCTGGGCCCTTGTTAAATCCAACTCCCGGTGGGTGGCGGCCTGGGATTGTTGCAGTGCCGCGAGTTGGGCGCTCATGCCCTGTAAGACAGCATTCAGGTCTTGTCCTTCCGACATTTCCTCGGACAGCGATCCTGCCGACTAAATGTAATAAGTTCAGAAGCAGACAACAAAAAGGTTTGGGGTTTTCCGGCCCCTTATATTGTCGACACTCCAGATTTCCACAAAACAAAGATCACGGTCAAACATAAACAATTCATGTACAGCGCCATACTGGGCGTCGCGGCCATTTTATAGGGGAGGAGCGGAAGTGCAGGAATGCTGGGAAGGAGTGATGGATGATGGGAGGCAATGGCGTCATCAAAGATGGCGGAGGGAGGGCGGAAGTAAGCGTGAGTGCGGTCAGGTCTTATGGCGAGTGTCTTTGGGTCTGTAAAACAAAGAAACAAGGTTAGTACCCGCCATTCCCCCGGCGAACATCCCGATGTGTTTTAGGATCCGTCCAGCGTGACAATATATATATATATATATATATATATATATATTGTGGACCCGGCCGGACACTGACAGGTGGACATGTTGATCTTCACCACCACCGTTTATTATATATACAATATTTACAATAATGGTCACTCAGACCCAGTCAGTGCACACTCACAAACCCCAATATACAGTCCTGGCCACTCAATGCCTTGTCTTGGGCCGCCTCCACACCTCCTCTGTGCCCGTCCTTCCTCCTCCCGACTCCAGCCCTGAATGAATGGAGATGGCCCCTTTATACCGCTCCCGGATGTGAACCAGGTGTTCCCGGCGTTCCTCCCTTAGCCACGCCCCAGCATGGCGGAAGTGCGGTCTTTTCTCTCGGCAGCTCTCGGGTGTTGTCAAAGTCTTCCCCAGCACTTCCGCCACACCAGGAAGTAACAGGGGTACAGCCGGACACAGACAGGCAGACATGTTGGTTCACCACACACGTGTTTATTTACAATATATTTACAAATAAAGTACACTAACCCAGTGCGCAGCACCAATTGCCCTTTACAGTCCTGGCGCACAACAATGCCTTACTCAGTCCTCAGACCGCCTCCACTCCTCTCCTCCGAGCTCCGTCCACTTCCACCCGACTCTTGCTCATGACTGGAGGCGGCCCTTTATAGGAACCGGATGGGCTCCAGCTGCTTCCGGCAATCTCCCGCGAACACACCCCCATGTGGCGGTAGTGCGGCTGCGCATCGGAAGCCGTCTGGGTGTCCCCAGTCGTCTTCCCCTGGCACTTCCAAAGTGCGGGCTCCCGGATAATAAGGCACTGGGGCTGCCTGGCAGTGGCAACGGGCCCCTACAGGGCTGGGCTTCCAAGCCCTCTACCGAGGCCTCCAGCATAACCAGGACAGACGCCCCTCTCAGTCTGGAGGAAGCACAAGCCCTCCTCTGGTCCTCCTGGATCCCGGCCGGGAACCACACATGATATACCAGCATCGGGCTCAAGCCCGGCCAGGACCACAGTATATATATATATATATATATATATACTAATAAAAGGCAAAGATCTCACTCACTCTCTGACTCATCACTAATTCTCCAACTTCCCGTGTAGGTAGAAGGCTGAAGTTTGGCAGGCTTATTGCTTACAGCTTACTTACAAAAGTTAAGCAGGTTTCATTTCGAAATTCTACACAACGGTTATATTATGGTCGATAGCGGTCGACAACATCCGCCATGTTGAACTTTCTTATTTATGGCCCCATCTTCACAAAATTTGGTAGGCGGCTTCCCTGCGCTAACCAAAACCGATGTCGATACTTATTTTGATGGTATGGCGCCACTGTCGCGCCATATTGAACTTTCAACATCACTAATTCTCCAACTTCCGTGTAGGTAGAAGGCTGACCCCATCTTCACGAAATTTGGTAGGTGGCTTCCCTGTGCTAACCAAAACCGATGTACGTACTTATTTCGGTGGTATGGCGCCACTGTCGCCCACCATATTGGACTTTCAATGTCACTAATTCTCCAGCTTCCTGTGTAGGTAGGCTGAAATTTGGCAGGCTTATTCCTTACAGCTTACTTACAAAAGTTAAGCAGGTTTCATTTCAAAATTATACGCGTAACGGTCATAGCGGTTGACAACGTCCGCCATGTTGAACTTTCTTATTTATGGCCCCATCTTCACCAAATTTGGTGGCGGCTTCCCTAAGCCTACTAACGAAAACTCAATGCACGTACTTATTTTGGTGGTATGATGCCACTGTCGGCCGCCATATTGAACTTTCCAACGGTCTTTGTTACTTATGGGCCCATCTTGAAGAAATTTGGTACACAGGTTCCCAACGCTAACTGTATACTACTTACATACATATATCGTCCATAGCTTGCAGCTCGGTCACCGTGTGCGGCGTTGGGTCCCCATCCCAACGCCTCCACGTTGTTGGCTGGCTGCCTGCCTATATAAGACTGTCCATTGCTCCGGTCTCTACATTCCCTTCCTTGCTTTGCCACAGGATTCACGTCTCCCTGCTGATAACTACAGCCTTTTATTTAATCCACGGCTTCTCCGCCGTTTTATTGTTCATTTATTACGATTATAGTTATTGTGTAGGTATTTTAGACTTACTTTACATTGTTCAGGTACCCATTTCATTTATCATTCCAACGCACCCCCATTAACATGTGTGGAGGACTGCCGGCTTCTTACTCCGGCCCTCACCCCAAGCCGCAAGGAGGAGCTCTCACGACAGCAGGATCGTGCCCGAGTTCCAGCAGGGCCTCATGGACCAGCAGAGAGCGGATCAGCGGCGGAAGCAGAAGGCGGAGCAGCGAGGCGGAAGCAGAGTGGCGGCGTCTCCCACAGGCACGTAGCCCTTGAAAGCACCGAGCAAGTTCACCTGAGGTAAAGCCGGCAGCTGACCAGTAGAAATAACCGGCAGTGAGAAATTAAAGTCGATCGCTCAGCGGGTGGTGGAAACTTAAAGCGGCGGTGATTCAGCTGAACACGGAAAGCGCGAAGCACCTATAAAACGGCAAAGATGACTTCAACATTTAATGTAAGTTCTATCTGCTCTCTGCCCATCGAGGGCACGTTTATATGTTGTGTGTCCTGCAGTATGTACAGCTCAGGTTTTCCGGCCGACAGTGCAGATAGCTTCACCTGCCAAAAATGTTTAGTTAATTTAGAGTTGGTCGGGAAAATACGCGAATTGGAGGACGCGTTAGGAATCTGATAGCGATTAGGCAAACCGAAAATTGGATCGACTCGGTTTGTTTAGACAATTCGGCTACATCTGATTCGCTTCAGTCTCTCCAGGTCCCACTGTAGTCAGTGCGAGGCCGAAATCAGCAGCACCAATTCAGCCACAGGGCGAGTGGGTAACAGTAAGACGGGGGTCTAAGAATCCAAAATTTAGTCCCCAGCACCCAGGTCACCAATTCGGACCCAGAACAGGTTCTCAGCTCTCCAGCGCCTGTGGAAACTGAGAATAATAAAGTGCTCATAATTGGCGATTCCATAGTGCGGAATGTTAGAATTCCAAACTATGTTAAACCAGCAGTTAATGTTAAGTGCCTTGCAGGGGCCAAGACTTCTGGCATAAAGGCCGCATTGGACCGTGTTGCCGGCGATGAAGTATCTACCTTATTGCTGCATGTCGGCACTAATGATATTTATTTACAGCAATCTGAGGTATTAAAGCGGAACTTCATCTCTCTATGCACCAAAGCTAAAACAAAATGTCGGAATTTAATTGTATCTGGTCCCTTACCAAGATTATATAGAGGGAATGTGATTTATAGCAGATTGCATTCCTTTCACTGCTGGCTAGAAACCTGGTGTGCAAATAAAAGCATAGCATTTGTGAACAATTGGGATGATTTTTGGGAAAGGCCTGGATTTTTCAGAAGAGATGGTCTTCATCCTAACTGGAGGGATCTTATGTATTATCCCAAAATATGGCAGCAAAACTGCCTGGTTGACTGATTAGAGCACCATCCAGGCCGCAGTCATGTGATCTTAAATCACAGGCTGTTCTTTATCCCACCTGTTATTTTCCTGAAGCTGTTACCCATAATCCCTGTTGTGGGGCATCCAGTAAATTTAGTCTTGATACAAACCATAAATTAATTGATAACCAAAAATAAGGTGTATAATTAGACCAAGGGATAAAACCAGACACTCCACCAGGGGCATCTGTAATAGAAATTTAATTCAAATTAAAACAAAAATATATCAGCAGTTCAGAAAGAACCATGCAGTTTTAAATGCTGTTTATTGAACATTCGCTCTCTTGGCACTAAAGCTGTTTTGGTAAATGATATAATATTAAGTACAAAATCTGATCTGTGTCTTCTTACTGAAACCTGGCTTAGTAAATGTGACACTGTTCCCCTAGCTGAGGCGTCACCAGATGGATACTCGTTCCTTCATAAGTCTAGAGATTCTGGTCGAGGAGGAGGCCTTGGAATAATTCATTGTAACAAAATGCAAATCACTCCTAAAAATTTAGGCAACTTTACATCCTTTGAGGCATTCATTTTAAATATTAAAACAGATTCCAACACAATTATAGTGCTAGTCTACAGACCACCAGGGCCATATTCATTGTTCATGACTGAATTTAGCAACCTTCTGTCTGATTTGGCTATAAATTATGATCACGTAGTTCTGATGGGGATTTTAATGTACACATTGATGTGGAAACTGACACTTTTAGCAAATGTTTTACTTATTTGTTAAATTCAGTAGGATTTTGTCAGATTGTCAAAGGTCCAACTCATAATCATAACCATACATTAGATTTAATTATAACTTACAAAGTTGAAATTCAAAATTTAAATATTACTCCATTAAATGTAGTTATTTCCGATCACTTCTTAATTACATTTGATTTAGTTCTGCCCATGCCAGCACTCTCAGATAAAAACAAAGACAGTGCGACATCTAGATTGTAATTCTGCTTCAAAATTTATAGATACCTTGAGTAAGTCGAGTGTAATTGTGGAAAACCATTTAGATCAGTTAACATCAAATGTAAACGTGGAAAACAATTTAGATCAGCTAATATCACATTATAATGTGACCTTGAGAGATGCTCTGGACACAGTGGCTCCCCTAAAACAAAAGTGATCAAAGCACATAGAAACTCTCCCTGGTTTAATGAAAATACTCGAGCTCTTAAATTAGAGTGTCGAAAACTGGAGCGCAGATGGAGAACAACAAAGCTACATGTCTTTCAAATTGCATGGACAGAGAGTGTTAATAAATATAAAAAGCCCTCTTTAAAGCTCGCTCAGAATACTATTCTACATTAATAGATAGCAATAATAAAAATCCTAGGGTACTTTTTAGAGCAGTGGCTAAATTAACAAATGGGAATTCAGATCAACAGTGCAAAATACCAACAGATATTAGCAGTACAGACTTTATGAACTTCTTCAATGAGAAAATTAAAAATATAAGATCCCAGATCTCAGCATCACAGTACAAACCAAATACTAGCTTAGCAGACCCTGCTCACATTGCATTCAGCACTTTAATAATTTTAATCCTGTAACTCACCAGGAAGTCTTAACTTTAATTACTAAAATGAAGCCCACTACTTGTTCCCTAGATCCAATGCCAACAAAACTAGTAAAAAGTGCAATGGATGTTCTTGCAGCGCCTATTCTAACATTATCAATAGTTCATTACTGCATGGCACAGTACCTGATGCACTAAAAGTGTCAGTCATTAAACCTTTACTTAAAAAGTCAGACCTAGACCCACACATACTAAATAACTATAGGCCTATTTCAAATTTACCATTTCTCTCTAAAATACTAGAAAAGTAGTCGCCAGTCAGCTTCAGTCACACCTTACGCATTACAATTTATTTGAGAAATTCCAGTCTGGCTTTCGCACTGGTCATAGTACAGAAACGGCACTAACACGGGTTGTAAATGACATTCTGATATCCTCTGATGAAGGAAATTCCACTGTAATTATGTTGTTGGACTTAAGTGCAGCATTTGACACCATTGACCATTCTATTTTACTGCACAGGCTAGAAAACGATGTTGGGCTTACAGGCCCGTGCTCGCTTGGTTCAGTTCTTATTTATCAAATCGATTCCAGTATGTACAGAAATGTGCTGACAGTACTCCATCATTATACACAGAAGTTCAATATGGTGTCCGCAGGGCTCAGTACTGGGACCTTTACTGTTTTCACTTTACATGCTTCCACTGGGATCTCTCATTAGGAAACATAATGTTAATTTTCACTCGTATGCAGATGACACCCAGTTATACCTTTCATTTAAATCAAATGAAGTTTCTCCGATGTTGTCTTTAATTAGTTGTGTTAGTGAATTAAAGGAATGGATGAATGAGAACTACTTGTCTTTAAATACAGATAAAACAGAGATGTTAATTGTTGGAGGGAATGACGCTGATCACAGCAATATTTTGTCATCATTTAACTCAGTTGGAATCCCAATTAATTTTACTGAATCAGCCCGCAATCTAGGAGTTATCTTTGACTCTAGCATGTCATTTAAAGCACACATTACAAAGTCGTCCAAAACATGTCTTTTCCATCTTAAAAATGTTAGGAAATTAAGGCTTTCTAAATAAACAGGATTGTGAGAAATTAATTCATGCATTTATCTCTAGTAGGATTGACTACTGCAATGCGGTGTTCACTGGCTGTTCAAACTGTTCTCTATACAGCCTCCAGTTAATCCAAAATGCGCTGCAAAATTATTACAAGAACAAGAAAATATGAACACATAACCCCAGTTCTTAAATCTTTACACTGGCTCCCAGTTAAGTTTAGGGCAGATTTCAAAATCCTCCTTTTAACATATAAAGCATTAAATGGCCAAGGTCCGCTTACTTGTCTGAACTTATCATGACTTACAAACCTGAGCGCACATTAAGATCTCAAGATGCCGGTCTGCTTAGGATTCCAAGGATTAATAAAATAACAGTGGGAGGTCGAGCTTTTAGTTACAGGGCCCCTAAACTGTGGAATGGTCTTCCTGCTTCCATAAGAGATGCCCCTTCAGTCTCAGCCTTTAAATCCCGGCTGAAGACTCACTACTTCAGTTTAGCATATCCTGACTAGAGCTGCTGATTAACTGTACATACTGCATCTCTGTTGTTAGTCATTAGCACTAAACATAAGTAACATGATAATTATATTTGAATACTAACCCTCACCTATTCTGTTTCTTTCTCGGTACCCAAATGTGGCATTGGTGCCACGCCCACCTGCCAAGTTGTTTGCCTGCCTATGGTAAAGTCATCCCTGATGGAGGATCACAGGAATCATGGGAAAGAGGGTCCTTTCATGAGCAACGTTTCAGCCGTGGCATGGCCAAATGGGAGGCAGCTAGATGGATGAGGTCTCCAGGACTCTAAAAATATCCAAACCTAATTATGTCATATCATCTACTGTTAAACCGTACTTCTAAAATTTTTATTATTATGCTGTCTTAAGGAATTGTTCTGTTGTGTATATTGTATTGTATTGACCCCCTACTTTTGACACCCACTGCACGCCCAACCTACCTGGAAAGGGGTCTCTCTTTGAACTGCCTTTCCGAGGTTTCTTCCATTTTCCCTACAAGGTTTTATTGGGAGTTTTTCCTTGTCTTCTCAGAGAGTCAAGGCTGGGGGCTGTCAAAGGCAGGGCCTGTTAAAGCCCATTGCGGCACTTCCTGTGTGATTTTGGGCTATACAAAAATAAACTGTATTGTATTGTAAACTGTATTGTATGGACTATGTAGTGTTTATACACAACCCTGCTGGATACCTTGGGGCCACCGGGAGTCGCTGTAGGGGGGCTCGTGGGCTCTTATGTGCCCTATAACCTGGGAGTGCGTCACGGTCACGTGATAGGAAGGAACGGCGTGCTCGGGTTGAAGAAAAGGACTGTTTACCCTGACCGGAAGGAATAAGGAACTGTGGACTGATTGGGCAGGAACACTTCTTGGTCAGGGTGTATAAAAGGACTGTCGGGAAGCCCTGAGACTGAGCTGAGCTGGGAGGTAGAGGGACGAAGTGTCTGGGCGAGGAGGAGAGAATATCATTGTTGTTTATTTAATTTATGAATAGGGTGGAGGGTGCTTAGTGCATGTTATTGTTGATTAATAAAAGTCTTGGACTTTTATCTGGTGTCTGGAGTGGTACCTGAGGGTTGAAGAGGTGGACAAGAGCCTCACTGTCACACATGTCTATCGAGTTGATCACCATCAATCAAAGAACTGTCACTTACAGTGGTTTCCATGCCGGAGATGGCACCTGCCTTTTCCATTCTTTTTGTTACATATTGCACGGTCATATCAGGCTCACTCTTGATATCCGGAGGAACATTGTGTCTTATGTATTAATGAATGGGACAGGTTCAAGGTGTGGACTGATGGCGGTACAGGAGATAATTATACTACACAGGAGCACTAGAAGAGTGAAATACTTGTATGCATGTTATCATCCAGTTGACACTCAGAACGACCACCAGAGGGCGAACTGGAGGCAACTGCCTGCATTCTTTATGTTTGAGCTTCACAGCACCCCTGTTGCTTTTCAAATTAAATAGAGTTGGCGGTTCCGGCGTCAACTGGATGATAATATACATACAAGGCCGCAAGACAAGCACATTAGCGAGTTTCCATTGTTTGTTAGTTTATTTTTATTTTTAAAGTTGTGTTTTTTTATTATATTCTTCTCAAACAATTAAAAAAAAAAACACTCTATTTTCCTCCCGCAACGCTGGGTATTTCAGTTAGTGTATGTGTATATATATCACTAATGCATTTCTGAAGGCGTTCATGGAAGTTGGCCTCCACTCTTTTCAACATCGCTCTGTCGATTTGGGCGACTTCCACGTGAATGGCTTCCTTCAGTTCCTCCAATGTGCGGGCTTATGCTCATATACATGTGCATTGAGGTGACCCCACAAGAAATAATCGCACATGGATAAGTAAGGGGACCGAGGAGGCCAATGAATGTCACCAAACCTGGAAATGAGGTGACCAGGGAAGAGAGGGTGAATAACTTCCATTGATGCTCTAGCTGTGTGGGCTGTCGCCTCATCCTGTTGAAACCACACACACCAGATGGGAATACGTTTTTGTTGTAATTCAGGTAAAAGAAGTTGTTTATCATCTCGATAATGCTCGAGTTCACGGTAACAGCATTCCATTATCATCTTTGAAAAGTAAGGCCCAACGATGCAAGTTTTGTCCATAGCACACCAAAACATCACTTTCGGGCTGTGTTTTCAGAAGCCCAATAACGGCAATTCTGTTGATTCACCAAGCCATTGAGATGAAAATAAGCTTCATCACTTCATCACTCATGAACAAAATGAGGTTGTCATTTTGCTCAAAAATTGCTTCCAGTTTCATGTGCTAAGTTCAGTCGCTGTGCATAATTCCCGGCCTTCAACTGTTGCACAACAGGCAATTTGTAGGGATGGAAATGCAGGTCTAAATACAAAATACGCCTTACCGAACAATTACTGAGGCCGCGTTCAGAAGAATGCTTCGAGCAGATCGACTTGGACTGCGCGGTTATGCGCTTTCCACATTTTCAGGGTGCGTGCCATTTGAGTAACCCGGCGGTCTTTGTTCATTAGTGTACCTGTTATGCGAAGTGCTTTAACCCAACATAGGATAGTATTATGGCGGGAACAGCTTTATTTCTGTGGATTTTGAAATGGCAGCGAAACTCACACTGAACTGTGGTAAAGATTGATTGATCTTGACAAAACAGTCGTACACAAAAACACAGTGTTCTATCATCCACGGCTCCATGCCTTCAACTAAAAAGAAAATAAAAAAATGCTAAGACTTTGCGAACCTAACGCCACCTACCACCGTCTGTCACTCCACCTAGTGGTGAGTTCTAGCCATTTCAAAGACGTCCATCCTTTCTGCCTCATCCTGTATATATATAGGGGTGCTATCTGTCACTATATATATATATATATATATATATATATATGCTCCCTTGAACCCTTGTCCAAGACGCCAGACACAAGATAAAAGTCCAAAAGTAGACTATATTTATTCTGCACAGTGACAGTGCACCAAGCACCCTCCTCTCCACAATACTCATAAATTACTACAAAATACACAATAAACAATCCTCCACACTCCCAGACGCGTTGCCAACCTTCCACCCAACTCAGCTCGCCATCTGGGAGCTCCCACAGTCTTTTATATACAATGACCCAGAAGTGTTACAATCCCAGTCCATGTGATCTCTTATCACTTCGGGTCAGATCAAAAGTCCTTACCAAAATTAGTTTTCTAATTTCTATTTTGTTCCCAAAACACATAACTTGGGAAATAACACATCACTTAATTAGCCCAGGAGTCCAATTAAAAACAGAAGTTGTAACAAAACCAGCAGCCAGAGTGTGCCTCCAGGATTGAGGCTGGGAAACAATGCGTTAGTGAAAGTAATGCAGTCTCGATTAATTACCTATAAGTTACTTTTGTAATTGTGGATTTGCACGCAGGCTAAGCAATAGCAAAGTCTGATCACTCAGGAGAGACATTTTAGAAATGGTACAGCAAAGGCTCTTTAACAAGAGTTCTGATATTGTGGATTGATGTAAAAACATTGACTCATTTGTTAATTGTTATTATTTTTTTAAACAAGCTAATGGTGTAAATATAAATCTTAAATGTTGCAAACCTAACAGAGTGATTCTCTGACAAACCAGATTTTATTTTTGTTACAAAAACTGCTTTTAAGGGTTTGGTTAAATGTAAGAATCCTAAATTATTTTGGAATTCACTAATTCAACAGTGCAGATATAACAATGTTTGAATTTATTTTTAGTATAACTTTAAGCAGTTTTTCAGTTATTGGACAGAAAACATGAGAGAATAAATTTAAACTGTGCACGTGTTCAGATACATCAGAGAGTCCATGATGATCTCATTCTTTATAAACCCTGTGCTAAAATGAAATGTGTGCTGATTGGTCGGACTTTTGGTAAAATTTTACAGCAGCATAACTAAGGGGCAGAAAAGTGTGATGACAGAGCAGAGTGGCCATTATCTGACCAGGGGCTTCTGGAAGAAATCCTCTCTACAGCTAACTCTTTATTTTATGTTAAACTAGCAAAATACACGCGCTTGCAGCGGAGAATTAATGTGTTAAAGAAGTAATGAAAAGAAAAGGAAAGCGTTTTAATAATAGCGTAACATGATTGACAATGTAATTGTGTTGTCATTGTCATGAGTGTTGCTGGCATATATATATATATATATACACACGACATATATAAACATATATATACACATATACAAATATAGACATATATATATATATATATATACATATATACACATATATACTCAGCAAAAAAAGAAACGTCCCTTTTTCAGGACTGTGTATTTCAACAATAATGTTTTAAAATCCAAATAACTTTACAGATCTTCATTGTAAAGGGTTTAAACAATGTTTTCCATGCATGTTCAATTAACCATAAACAATTAATTAATATGCACCTGTGGAATGGTCGTTAAGACCTTAACAGCTAACAGAAAATAGGCATTTAAGGTCACAGTTCTAAAAACGCAGGACACTAAAGAGACTTGTCTACCGACTGTGAAAAACACCCAAAGAAAGATGCCCAGGGTCCCTGCTCATCTGCGTGAACGTGCATTAGGCATGCTGCAGGGAGGCATAAATTGCCATGTCCGCACTGTGAGACGCCTAAGACAGCGCTACAGGGAGAGGCGGGAAGGACAGCTGATCATCCTCGCGGTGGAAGACCACGTGTAACAACACCTGCACAGGATCGGTACATCCGAATATCACACCTGCGTGACAGGTACAGGATGGCCACAACAACTGCCCGAGTCACACCAGGAACACACAATCCCTCCATCAGTGCTCAGACTGTCCGCAATAGGCTGAGAGAGGCTGGACTGAGGGCTTGTAGGCCTGTTGTAAGGCAGGTCCTTACCAGACATCACCAGCAACAACACCGCCTATGGGCACAAACCCACCTTCGCTGGACCAGACAGGAGTGGCAAAAAGTGCTCTTCACTGATGAGTCACGGTTTTGTCTCACCAGGGGTGATGGGCGGATTCGTGTTTATCGTCGAAGGAATTGAGAACGTCTGGGACCTGTTGGATCGCAGGGTGAGGGCTAGGGCCATTCCCCCCAGAAATGTCCAGGAACTTGCAAGTGCCTTGGTGAAAGAGTGGTGTAACATCTCACAGCAAGAACTGACAAATCTGGTCCAGTCCATGAGGAGGAGATGCACTGCAGTACTTCAAGCAGCTGGTGGTCACACCAGATACTGACTGTACTTTTGATTTTGAGCCTCCCTTCAATCAGGGACACATTGTGAAACATTTTTAGTTTATGTCTTATTGTGTTGACTCTTTTAGTGTTCATACAAATATTTACACATTAAGTTTACTGAAAGTAAAAACAGTTGAAAGTCGGAGGATGTTTCTTTTTTTTGCTGAGTATATATACACACATACATATATATATATATATATATATTGTAAGAACTGGAGACCAGAGGCGTGGAAAGGTTTGGGGCAGCCACCCGTTTAATGCGGTTTCCCGGCTGCAAAAGTCTTTGAGGCATTTATAAACAGTTGTTTACACAACAGAGTCAAAACAGAACTGCCTGCCTAAGCAAAGGCAGTGAGCTTTATAGCACAGAGGGCGGAAATGATGTAGTCCTCTGGGCGGAACTGAAGTGACATCATCCTTGGGGCGGAACCGGAAGTGACCTCATTCTTGGGGCGGAACCGGAGGTGATGTGTCCTTCCTGGAAATGGCGGCTCCTGGTGGGATTTCCGGGTAAGACCTGCAGAGAACTCAGAAAGAGCGTCAGCGCGCCCCTGGGCAGATGTATAAACAGTATTGTCTAAGCCCTTCAGCTGCTTCCCATGCACACGCGTGTGTGACAATATATATATATATATACACACATACATATATACATATATATACATACACACATATATATACATATATATTGTAAAACGAATCAGGACACAACATAAAATGGGCATGCGGTGGTGGCTTTGTTATACTCGGCAGCAACATAACCATTGTGGCTCGCCATTATGTGTTACGCGACAGTGGTTAAAACAACATTTACAAGTTACTTGTGTGCATGGAGGGACCAAGTCATATCGTTCGCACAATGCTATATCATTTGGAAGGGGAGTTGACTAAGGTGATGGTCGCGGTGTTGCTCGAACCCCTATCCGGTGATCTTGGGACAAGGCTGGTCACAAAAGAAATGCGGTAAGACACACACGCTCCGGGGCCTCGTTGGGTTTGGCTATGAGGGGGTGAGGCGCCCTCCCACGTTCTCCATGCTGTGCTCTGGGGCAGGCCTTAGTGGCTCTGGCACATCGGGGACGCTTCCTCGGCGACGGACCCTGACCCAGAACTATCCGTCGGGGAAGGAGCGAGCCAGGGAACCCTTCCGGTGCCCAGCTCACAAGACCCTCTGGGTAGCCTTGATCACCAAATCGATCCACGCCGGCCTCCTTCAAGAGGGAGCAGTGGAATGATGACTCCCGCGGTTTGCGGGAATGCGGTGGTTCTGCCAAATAGCTCAGAAGCCGACGGTTCCATACAACGCGAGCACCTTTTGTGCTTGAAAACGATCTGTTGTATCGGGTGGCGACCACGAGTGCAGGTGCGGAAGTAGCTGCTAGTGCCGCGCACCTTCGGCGGGAGGTATGCGAACTAGCTCACGCTCACCTCCTAGGCCCGTCGGGGCCGAAAAGACTATGGAGAGAATTAAGCGATGTCCCATTTGACAGAATAGGGTCGACTTAGTAGGACCCCTGGGAGCCTCAAACCGTGGCCATAAATATATTTTGGTTATGGTGGATTACGCCACCTGGCACCCAGAGGCGGTTCCCTGCACTCCGCTAACACCAAAAATATCGCACGGGAATTAGTCAATTTATTTTCTAGAGTGGGTATTCCCAAAGAAGTCCTCATGGACCAGGGTACCCCTTTCATCTCGGATACGTTCAGGAGGTAGCCAAATTACTCAGGATAAAGCACCTGAAGATGTCTGTCTATCACCCATAGACTGATGGGTTGGTGGAGCGTTTAAACCAGGCGCTTAAACAGATGCTCCAAAGTAGTCAATGCGGATGGCAGGAACTGGGACCAGCTCCTCCCGCTTGTGCTTTTGCCTACCGGGAGGTGCCTCAGGCCTCTACGGGCTTCTCCCGTTTGAGTTGTTATATGGAAGACAACCCTGAGGAATATTGGACATACTAAAGAGGGCTGGGAGGCTGAGGCCTCTCCCTCCTCTAACATATTGGAGTATGTGGCGCAACTGCGCAACAGGCTCACTAAAATCAGACCGCTCCTAAAAGACCATGTGACTTGTGCGCAGGCAGCTCAGGCCCGTTGTTACAATGTAACTCCGTCCTCCAGGAGTTCTGCCTGGGGATCGGGTGATGGTGCTCGTTCCTACCTCCCACTGTAAGTTACTAGCTCACTGGCAAGGGCCATACGAGGTTAAGGAAAGAAAGGGACTCGGCGACTATTTGGTTAAACAGCCCAATCGTCGGCCGAGTGAGAGGATCTACCATGTAAATTTATTGAAACCCTGGAAAGACAGGGAGGAGTCTTCTGACTCGCACAGATCCCTCTCCCCGTTCACCTGCACGCCTGCCCTTAACCTCGGTGACGAGATGACGCCCCTACAGCGGCAGGAGTTAACCCATGCGATCCGAGCCATCCCCAAAGTAGTGAGCGAGTCACCTGGCCAGACCTCACTGATTGCGCGACATAGTCACGGACCCGGAGTAATTGTCCGGAGAGACCTTATAGACTCCGGAGGCAAAAGCGCTGAAGTGGAATTAGAGGTGCAACGAATGCTGGATATGGACATTATTGAAGAGAGCCATAGTCCTTGGTCCAGTCCTATGTCCTCGTTTCCAAGCCAGACGGCTCCTGGAGGTTCTGCAATGACTTTAGACGTCTAAATCAGGTCTCCAAATTCGATGCCTACCCGATGCCCGCATTGGCGACCTTCTTGAGCTGCTAGGTACGGCTTGATACTTGACTACTCTTGACATGACGAAGGGTATTGGCAAATTCCCTAACGGCATCCAGAAAAGAAAAGACGGCCTTTAGCACCCCAGCGGACACTGGCAATACAAGGTCATCCCATTTGGGTTGCATGAGGCCCCAGCGACATTTCAACATCTGGTGGATAGAGTGCTGAAACCCCACCAGTCCTATAGTGCCGCCTACTTGGATGCGTAGTCATCTATTCCAGCACCTGGAAGGAACATCTATTGCAGGTCTCTGCTGTCCTCTCAACGCTAGCTAAAGCCGGCCTTCATATAAATCCTTGGAAGTGTTTTTGGCTTGAAGGAGGCCAAGTATTTAGGCTACCTGGTGGGGCGAGGGCCGGTGAGACCACAGTGTTCAAAATTAAAGACATCCTGGAATGGCCCCGTCCGAATACCAAGAGACAGGTGCAGGCTTTCTTGGGGTTGGCGGGTACTAAAGCCGGTCGCACCGCTTCTCGAAAGGGCAGCACCCTTGACTAATTTAACAAAGAAGGGCGCTCCCATGCACGTGGTATGGAACAAAAGGCGAAACACGCGTTCAGTGTCCTAAAGAAGGCCCTAAAATCGGCACCTGTATTAAAGACACCCGATTTTGGGGTCCCTTTATTCTCCAGACCGACATTTCGGACACAGGCCTGGGCGCGTGTTGAGCCAAAGCGTCGTGCGTCGAACACCCGTAATGTACTTGAGCGAAACTGCTGGACCGCGAGACCAGGTACGCTGCAGTGGAGAGGGAGGCCTTGGCCATTAAGTGGGCGGTGACCCATCTCCGTTACTACCTGTTGGGTCGTGAATTCACTCTGGTGACTGATCAAGCTGCACTTCAGTGGATGTCCCTACATAAAGAGTTGAATCCAGCGAGTCACCAGGTGGTTTCTGGATTTACAGCCGTATAAGTTCACCATCACTTATCGTCGCGGCATCCTTCAGACCAATGTCGACACTCTCTCGTATCCATGACCTCTCGGCTAGGTCCGCCCGACCTGACGGTTTTGGGCTAAGGGGGTCTGGGGTTTGTGGCCCCGTATACTGTACAATTCTCCACAGTACAGAACAGAAAAAGGTCAAAAAATACATAAACAAAATATGTATCGCACGACACCGAAGCATGGCGTCGGCGGCCATTTTATGAGGGGTGAAGTGGAGGAATGCTGGGAAGAGCCGTGGGGAAGATGGGATCGATGATGTCAGGAACAATGGAGGAGGAAGGGGAAGTAACGCAGTGCGGGCAAAATGTGGCTTATGGTGGTGGAGCGTCTTTTTTCCTGTAAGAAAGCAAAGGAAAAAGGTTAGTACCCCGCCATTCCCTGCCGCGAATGTCCTCGAAGTGCCTTAAGATCCGTCCATGTCTCCTACTACGCGCATGCGTGATAATATATATACATATCTACATATATACTGTATATACACATATATACTGTATATACAAATCTACATATATATATATATCTACATATATATATATTAGGGTGGACTCGATTAAAAAATTAATCTAATTAATTAGAGGCTGTGTAATAATTAATCTTGATTAATCGTATGTAATCACACATGAAAATTTGCCCCAAATCGCAAATATTTTTTAATTTAAAAGGGTTTTAGTGGGCAACAGAATCAAATAATAGACATGGACATGAATATTGTAAACTCAAGCTCTTTTAATTTCTGAAAAAAATGCATTTAAACTGCATTTCAATTCAAAACAGAAACAAAAATATCATCCCTGGCTAAAATTGGGCAGACTTAAAAATAAAGTGGTAGTTTAAGTACTTTAAGTACATTTTCAGAATAGTATTGTCTTTAAATAATAATTACCAAAATTTCAACATAAAGTGCAGTTTTTCTTCTTAAAAAAATAAGTCAGAAACATAAAAGGTAATTTGACCAGCTTCACCTTTAAACTCTGAATAACCTTAGCCAAAAGTATTTTGTACATTAGGCTAAAACAGTGTGATCATTGAACATTTTGTAATTAGATGTAATTAGAATTACTAACGGTCACGGAAGTCCAATGAGCCCCAATAAGAGCCACAAAGTCTGCTTTCTGTAATGCATCTAATTTTGCTTGCTTTTCAGTGTTCAAAATTTACAAAGGCACACTTCTGCTTTTTCTTGAGGCAAAGTCGTAAATGAGCTCTTCATATGATAAAGCCTTTGCTAATTCAGAGTTGATGCTGACAATTGCCAGACAACTCATGCGCTCTTGTGCCATAGATGAGCGCTAGTATGTTTTGATGAGCTTCATTTTAGAAAAATTTCGGCTCAGCAGAGGCTACAGTTACAGGGGGCGTCACTGCTATGCGCAGAGCAATCCAGAGATTTGGGTACATGCACGGGCTTCATCTTGGGCTTTTTTTTTTTCGTTTCTCGGCGCCGGACTGTTGATGTCTCTTTCCAGGAGCAGGCATATTGTTCAATTATTATCATTTTTGGCCAAATAGGCAGCCGTAACAGAGGTGAGGGCGCGTCATCACGTGCTTAGCCTACTCTCGTTCACCGTAAATGCAATATATACGTTTATATTTTTGTTTATTTGTATATGTATATTACTAATATTAATTTATTATTATAATACTTTGTATATAAAAACGATTTTTTGAGCAGCTGGGATAGTGCCCCTGGGAGTTGGTGCCCTCACGTAGACTGCGTACTCTGCATAGGGCGGCGGTACTGTCGATGTACCAGGAAATCATGCATTGACAAAAGTTCCCTTTGCTTGGAATTGAAAGTGTGATTAAATGCATTATTTTTTTAACGTGTTATGGAGTACATGCATCGAAGCTTCTCAGCTGTGCTTGTGCTAAGAAAAGGAAACATTTTAAAAATAACGTAACATGATTCTGCGTTAATCGCACATTTTTCATACGTCTCAAACCAAGGGGATGCGAGAGTAAAATGAATCGGGAAGCGCTTACATACTCATTGCATCCCCTCTCGGAATCAAACCTCAGATGTCGGGCTACAGGCAAAGCCTCTACCATTGCACCACGCGTGTGGCTTGCCTATTTGAGAGTATGTAGATTTACGTTTATTTACAATATTTACAACAATAGTTATGGTCACACAGACCCAGTTAAATGGTCACACAGACCCAGTCACGTGCACAAACCCCAATTCACAGTCCTGGCCTCACAATGCCTTTCTTCGGGCCGCCTCCACACCTCCTCTGTGCTTCGTCCTTCCTCCTCCGACTCCAGCCCTAAATGAATGGAGACGGCCCCTTTATATGGTTCCCGGATGAGCACCAGGTGTTACCGGCATTCCTCCTCTGGCCATGCCCCAGCGTGGCGGAAGTGCCGGCTGTCCACCCGGCTGCTCTCCGGCGCGTCCTAAATCTTCCCCAGCACTTCCTGGTGTGGCGGAAATGCTGAGGAACAGGTCCCCAAGGCATTGAGGCGCCTCCTGGCGGTGACCACGGACCCCTACAGGGTGGAGCTTCCATGCCCTGTACCCGTGGCCCCAGAGCAACCAGGAAGGCGACCCCACGTGATCCAGGGTGGGCGCAGACCCACATCCGGTCCCTCATGGCGTCCCGGCGGGTCATGGCCCCTGGCATCCCTGACAATATATATATATACATATATATATATATATATATATATATATATATATATATATATATATATATATATTTATTTATATATACCCGCGTTTAGCGGAGAAGTAGTGTGTTAAAGAAGTTATGAAAAAGAAAAGGGAACATTTTAAAAATAACGTAACATGATTGTCAATATACAGTAATTGTTTTGTGAGTGTTGCTGTCATCAAGGATTTGATCATCATTATTTCTTGCAATCAGGTTCGTATTTGGAGGATGTGTTTATTTAATGGTAGCTAAGACCCGGCACTTAAACGCGTTTCTTGCTACAGCAATTTTAACTCCGTTACAAAGTGATCCAAAGTCTCGCTTATACCTCGTGTCTTCTCAGTAAACTTGTATCTCGCGAATACCATCATTCGCCGTAGGCATGACAAAGCGGCAGCGGGAGTATGTCTATAAACTTAATATAAACTTACGGTTCACGCCATGCTTTGTTTCGCAGTAGCTGTACTTATGAATATGCTTGTATTTATGAATACGCTTGTATGCATCACTTGCTTCATAATCTTTTTCTGCCTTCTCAATTGTGAAATGGTGTTTTTTGTTCAGCGCTGTTTGGAGGTCTTCCTTGTTCTCTACGCATTTACGTAGGAGGCGTGATGATGTCACACGAAACTCCGCCCCCACGGCCATCCAGCTCAACTCCATTACAGTAAATGGAGAAAAACAGCTTCCAGTTATGACCATTACGCGTAGAATTTTGAAATGAAACCTGCCCAACTTTTGTAAGTAAGCTGTAAGGAATGAACCTGCCAAATTTCAGCCTTCTACCTACACGGGAACTTGGAGAATTAGTGATGAGTGAGTCAGTCAGTCAGTCACTCAGTCAGTCAGTCAGTCAGTGAGGGCTTTGCCTTTTATTAGTATAGATAATCAGTACATGTGGTATGGCTCCTTAGTGCACATGTTAGTATAATAATTTACAGTTACAGTATGTTTTATGCATATTCATGTGTTTAACAAGATATCCATCTGATTTGGACTGTTTACCTAATTTACTTTTACTTTTAGTTGACTAAAACCGATTAACTTTTATCAATTAAAATTAATTTATTTTTTGTTGACTAAAACTAACAATAACTAAATGACTAAAGTATGACTAAAAATAAAATGCAATTTAGTCCGAAGACTCTGAAGACTAAAACTAAATCAAAATGAACACTGTCATTGTCCATGAGAGGTGTCAGTGATTTACAAATCTGTTTCTTACATACCATGTTGTTAGCCTCATATAAATGTTCCAAATGTCTGAGATACACCAACACCTAAATTATCAAAACTCTAAAGACAGAATATTCACTGGCTAATGTAAGGTCTCCTGAACAATGACAGCCTCCTAGTACTTCAGTCTTGCAGGTTGCATATCCACAAAAGAACCTTAAGGGCTCTACAGACGTCTCCACAAGAGGACACAGCCATTGAATTCATGGGATCAAAAGATATCACGTCCGTAATTGAATTCTGAAGCCTCAGTCAGATTGTAATCACATCATCAGAGTCTCACATTAACCATCGACTTTCAATTCCAGAGTCCATTATTAAGTTGTGGCCTTTCATCTCCTTTCAGTCCCTCATGTCAAAATAATGAGAGACCCGAGTCTGCCATCCCTCTGCTCGGCTCTTGTCATTTTTTTTAATTTCATGTCATCTTTGTTTTGTTTCCACAGTCCCCACCTGCTGAGAGGTCACAGTAAATTTGCTTTAAGGAACCATCAAAAAAGACAAACTGCCATTCAGATAACAGAATCAAAAGATGAGTGAAGACGACTTGTGTAAGAAATTTGTGTCCATGATCTCCAAGAAAGGGAGAGCGTGATGAAGACGTCTGGGCTCTGTCTGGTGAGAAAAAGCTTGGAGATGTTTTTTTGATGTTAAGCTGTTTAAAAGTGTCACACTTCATGAAAAGAAACAGACTTTATTGATATGCGTGCTGTTAACTTTGTAGATGGACTCCTAGGTAATATCACCAAGTGTAATGGAATCTTTTTTTTATGTTTTTATCCTTTCACTTTTTGTTTGCTCCTAAAAGTTGAAGGGTGTTGGGCCTTTAGTGTAGTTATAAATGAATTCACATTGTGATGAGGTACAAAGTGAATTGCTAATTCCTAGCAGTTGACAGTTGTGTGAGGTTTTTAAGGACAAAATTTCTGTTTACAGGAGAAAAGTCAGAGAAGGATCAAATCTACAAAAGTTTACAGGAGAAAAGAGCTGAACTGATAAGTGTGTCAGGTAACTGAGCTGAACTGAAGACTGTGTGTACCTTGAAGAGCTGAGAGTGTCAGACCTCAACAATACATGTAGGAGACCTTAGACATTTGATTAGTTTAAAAGTTAATTGTACTTTATGAGCAGCTGCCTAGGGTTCTTAAAAGTGATTGAGAAAGCCACAAAAGGCACATAAAGGGCAGGAGTCTGAAAAAATGTAGCAGAGAGCTGATGAATACAATCAGCTCTGGATGAACACTTGGTCCTCCATAACAGTACGAGGTTTAAGCAGCAGTGAGAGGGAACAGCCATCTAGCAATGATTGAATTTAGTTTGCATTCCAAGACCAGTTTAGCTCAAACAAATTGTAAAACTAACACCAATATGATGACATTCACTTTTACTCTTTGGCTTTATGGATCGAGATTTCCAGAAGTCCACACCAGACTGAGATGCCTTGTTACCTAACATCTCAACTTCACGGTTGATGATTTGTTTTCTTTACAACTTGTAAAGCACTTTATGCTACATGTATAGTATAAAAATGAGTTATAGAAATAAATGTGGCGGAGGAGGAGGTTGCACTCCTGTGTATATGCAGAGAACTGGAGAAACTTGTCAAGACGTCCTTCAGAAAGACACTTTGCACAACTAAAGTGGTGATAGAAGAGACTCCAGTCCAGAGAGCTAGTGGGTTATGGTCAGATCAAAACTGTCTACCATTGTCAGCAGAATTATCAATGTCGGGCAGTTCAGAGCACCTTGTTGAGCAAGATGTCATCTCTGATATGTAACACCCTTAGCAGGACTGAAGACCCCCAGTGCGTCTCCTCTAACTGAACTGCCAGAGAGAAAGGAAGAACAATAACAGACTGACATACAGCAGCCTCTTCAAGTGAGCTACCATCTCAGTGCTCAAGTAGCAGACCTCCCTGGGGAGATGTGTAAGCTCCAGGCCAGAGTGGGAGTGGATCCAATTGTAATTGTCACAGAAAATGCTCAGTGGGTCTTGCACTTACTTCAGAATAAGGAAAAGTCTAACCAGGCCCCTTGAGCTCTCCAGTTTGGAGGAAAGGCCAGAGTAGGAATAGTTGAACCACTGGTTCAGCTGTACTGAATCCATCTGTAAAATGTACAAGGAGGTAGGATCAGAAAGAATGTAATTGATTGTCCTGCTGACGATGACTAAACGACAAATTGAATGTCAATCATCTTTATAGTCAAAGTTATTTCATCACAGTCATTGTGAATCTTAGTTTGCCACATGAAACTGTGCTCTAAAGTAAAGCATATTTTATAAGCCTAAATAAATACGTAGCCTGTTCTTGCCTTTTATAATGGAGGTGAAGTGTACTGGTGTTAATGTGGACAAAAAGCCCTAAAACTCACCAAATATGTCCAATTTGAAGTAAGAAAGGTTTCAGTTTAAGAAAATGTTCCTTCCACATTTCTGAAGAATGCTTGTCATGACCCCAGTGCAGTCCTATGGGGGGTGCTGTTGCAGGCTCTTCAGTTCCCGTACAGCTGGAGTGAAAGCTTGGTCCGCATTATTGGCAGTAAGTTAGATTTAATCCCAGTGGGTATGGGACTCCGTCAGGACTGGAGTTTGTCACTGATTTTGTTCATATTATTATGGAAAGAATTTCTTGAGCAGCCAAGGAGTGAATAGCCTCCAGTTTGGTGACCTTAAGATGACATCTCTGCTTTTTGAAAATGACGTGATCCTGCTGGCTTCATCCTGCTGTGTCCTCAGATTCAACTGGGTTTGCTTGTGGCCAAGTATGAAGCAGCAGTTATGAGGATCAGCACCTCTAAGTCTGAGGTCATGGTTCTCAGCTGGAAAAGTGTTTGAGATGGGGTGCTGCCTTAAATGGACGAGTTTAAATATCTAAGGGTCTTGTTTACGAGTGAGGGAAGAAAGAGACTGACAAGTGAATCAGTTATGCTTTCACTGTACTAGTGAATTCTGATTAAGAGAGAGCTGAGCCAAAAGGCACAGCTCCCAGTTTACTGGTGGATCTACATTCCTGTTTTCACCTCTGGTCAGAAGCTTTGGTAAGTGACTGAAAGAACTAGAAAAACAACCTTCAGATACAAATCAATTCATAAATACACAGAGAGAACATGCAAACTCCATATAGACTGGCACTGTGAAGCAGTAATAACAGCTCTGTGCTACTACCACTGTGACTATGCTAAAGCATCCGTCACGAAAGTTCTCTTTAATTTAAACTAGATGTACGCCTACAATGTCTGTTCTCTTCTTATCTGTTGACTGCAATCTTTTTGCAAGAGCACTGAAGCACGCGTGTGCATCAACATACGGGCACCAGCAGGCAATGTCTTTGTAAAATAATGAAATAAGCTTCTGTATAGTGAAAGAATGTGAATGACTGTGTAAGTCTTTTAGAAACAGAAACTCATATCTGGCTCTCAACATTCAATGTCAGTAACGGTGCTTGGGACTGAATGATCAGCGAAGTGTAATGTACAGCCAGCCTCCTTTAAAATGGCTGAGTGTCAAAAAAATTTGCTTTTATCTTTTGTTCTTCCTAAAATGACATTAATGTGCTATTTCACAATATGAATACAATGTCAAAATAGACGTGTTCAGTAACTTTTAATGCTTTTTCTCATTTTAGGGCTCAGCACCCATTAGCTCTGTTGTAAAACACAAGAGCAGGCTGGTTATTTTCTTACGTTTATGGTTAAGCTTCACTTTAGAATACAGTTTCATCTAATGAAATAATATATATCATGATTGTGAAGAAGCGTTGGGCTGGTGCCCTGCCTGGGGTTTGTTTCCTGCCTTGCACTCTGTGTTGGCTGGGATTGGCTTCAGCAGACCCCTCTGACCTGTAGTTAGGATAAAGCGGGTTGGATAATGGATGGATTGGATGGATGATTGTGAAGAAAGCTTTAACTCCCAAAATACCAAACATATCTTTAAAGACTAACGCCCTATATTACAAAGAAATTTTATTTAGATTTGGCCAATCTTAAAATTCATATTTTTGTCAAATCAATCAATTAAAACTCAAAAACAGTTATTCATATTCCAGTGGCACTGGCTGATTAATGTCATTAGGAAGCCCCCACTTTATTAGTTAAGAGTAATTTAGTCGATTTAGGCAGTTTTTGTTGGAGAACTTCAACTCTCAGATGGAATGTTAATTATAGTCCATATATTTGTTGAGTTTAAAGTGGGACATCTTTGGCCTTGGAGAAGACTTACCGATGGAGAATAGCAGGCACAGGGTGAGGTCCTCACTGTTTTCTTTACATTAATGTCATGTTGTTAAAAAGAACAAGGAGGACATCTGACACTGAAGCTCACTGACTGTCTGGGTCAGAGACAAGAAGCCTTTTCATTCCTTTTACTTGTAACTTGTGCTGTTATGAAGCAGAGCTTCCTGAAAAAAAGTAAATCAAAATACTTTCACGTTTTCTTAGGTGTTTTATGCGTCTGAAAGGTATATTTTCTGGTTTAAGGGTTTGACTAGGAATTACCATTGGTCAAAGGTTTCCATAACTTTGGTCCAATTTCCACATCAAGTTTGTATTTTATAAATCCCGACTACTGCTTAAGAAATGGCTTACACATGTTTCTGAGATCAGCAGTTGGTTGCATTTCCTCTAGGAGTCATAATGATCCCAGAAACATGAGATAATTCCTCCCTTTGAGTCCCAAGCATCTTAACCCTTAAAAGCTCTGCAAGTTTATTACTAATAGAAATGTGCAGCAGCATAAGCTGTAGGACTAAAAGTCTTGTTATCACCCATAAGACCCTCGTATGCAGGATTCATTAAGCCAGCTGTTCAGAGAATGACAAGGCAACTTTAAAATTATCTAACATACAAAAGACATACTGGGTTGTACTGGCTTGTTTTACAAGAAGGCCAAACTTATTATTATAAATTAATACCTCCAAAAGTCCAGTCTGGCAATTGTGCCTCATCTCCAGCACTGCTGTGTGTGCATTTTAATTGGCTGAGATGATGACAGGAAAAACAGGAGACCAAGCAGATTGGATGTGTCAACATCACATGACATTGAATTGTCACTCACCACACTCTTCAAACATGGGAACAGCCGACCAGCAGAACCTCAGTAATCAGACTTAAACTGATAGGCAGATCTTGTGACGTCACTATTTCAGTTCAGTTCAGTTTATTTTGTAATGTTTTCTTCATGTGTGCAGGCTCAGAGCGCTGTAACAAGTTCACAAGTTAAACACAATTATAGACATCACAAAATCATAATGCAAACACATACAATTCTGAAAGTGTTTGGGTCTTTTGTGCAGGAAAAAGCCATTTAAAGCTCAGGAGTAGAAGTTGGGTGGGATGTGTGCCAGAAGTTCCACTCCATTATAGGACAAGCTGGCATTGTCCCATTTGGCTTGACTTTCTGTGGCACACAGGGCCTGGTATTTAATCAGAATAATAAGAGAAGCAGAAAACCAGCTGCACCACCACCACCTGAACAGTAAAATGAAGATCAAAACTGTAACTCTACAAACATTGTGGTCAGCTCTTTACTGCATCTGAGAATGAAGATATAGTCTGCGGAGACATTGTCACAGAAAAAGGCACCCAAAAGGACCTTCATGATTTAGGCTTGTAACCCGAAATTGAACTCTGACTAAACCTAATGGGCAAAATAGAGCACTGGATCTGTAACTGGAAGGACCCTTGATTCAATTTGATCACCAGAGGCTGCTGTTTCCTTTAAGGTCAGGTTTGAGCATTTCTTTTAGAGCTGGATGATGACCCACACTATAGTGACCAAGACAGCTGTTCTTATTGACCCTTGGAGATCAGAGCTCCTTCAGTGTGTCAAAGATCCACTCCTCCAAACCTACGCTTTTTGCCAGTGATTGAGTGTCTTCTTAATTATTTTGTTGATTTGGTAGTCCTCTCTTGAAGTTATATTACTAACCGAGCAAACCACACTGGCAACTCGTGTGCATTATGAGACCAGTTCAGCCTGTTGCTGATGTTATTCTATCATATTTACTCTGTGAATAGATGGGGCTACTAGTTAGGATTGTGAGAGGTGGTCATGTCAGACTGAATTCTGATCCCTGAGTCTCCAATACATTTGTATCGGTGAATTTCCATCTTATTCTTTCCATTTCAGGTTTAACACAAAAGTTTCCTAAAGTAATACAAACCTTCTCTCATGAGGAGCTCCTCAAGATCACAGAGTTCTACAAGCCCCACCTAGCTTATGTGATTGAATACGACTTCACGAGTATCCTGCAGAACCTGGCCACCAAGGACATCCTCACCAACGATGAGGCCAAGGTAGGCAGGTCTCCCTGTGATTCTGAGGCACAGAGAGCTGAGCAGAAATGGTTAGCTCTGGAGAATCATCTTAGGCAGCCTGACCCTCCATAGGAGGTGTTTCTGTTATTGTGACGTCATCAGACCCTACTGACCTCTCTGCTTTGCTCCCCAGGGGTCTTTTCTAAACTAGCCCTTTTGGTCACTTCCCTGTCTTTCAGAGATTCAAAGCCAAAGAAAAATCTGAGGGGCGAGCAGGTGTGGAGTCCTTCATCAGTGACATAATGAAGATGGACAGTGTGGTACTGGTGAGCCTGTGGGAGGCACTGGCTGAAGAAGTTATGAGATTTCCATCACCAAACCTGACAAGAATACTGGAGGAGGTAACAAAGGGGGGTGAGTTAATGGGGTCTTGTGTGATTGGGGAACACTGAATGTGTAGAAATCACAAAAGGAGACAAAGTGAGAGACACAGGAACATAAAACACAACATTACTGTCTGACGGCCACTGGACACACAACTGCCAGGTCCATCACTTACACCGAGACATCTGCTTGATGGTCATCAATGCCAACAGTTTCCTCAGTTTCTTGGATTTTTTCTTTTATGTGTCTATTAAAGTGTTTATAGGGGTTAGTGGTCCCACTGTATTATTTAGTAACTGTTGTGCCACTGTTGCATATGTGTGCCCGGAGAAAGTAGGGTAAAATGACACCTTTTATTGGCTAACAAAATAGATTACAAATGCAAGCTTTCGAGGCAGCTAAGGCCCTTCTTCAGGCAAGGTGTAACAAAGAAACTGAAAAATACTCGCTTATATTGGGACAGCAAAGTGATTTTTTGTTTCACCTTAACAACCTTTTGTTCAAATGTTAGCAAAATGAATACAACCAAGATGAATTAACCCTGAAAGAAGAGAACAATAAACTAATAAAATGTAGAGATAAGATAACCATCACTAGTTAGTTAGTCATAAAGTCTAGTCATGACCGCATATTGACTTGCATGTCACTTCTTCTACACTTTATAAGTCTACACTTATAGCCCACCAGAATGATCAGTAAATTTTTTTCTATCTGTAACAGAAGGTTACAGATTCTGTTGTTTTCTGACACCTCTGATCTTAGCACACCTCTCAGGTTGGTGTTTGTAAATATGAGCTTTAGATGCCCCCAGATGCCCACACTCATGCTCATCATGTTTGTATTTTCAGACATTTCTCCCTCAGATCCCCATGAAGCTTGTTGTTCCCCTGAGGTCTCAGTAAAGAGTCACTGCTCCCCACTTTGCCCTCTGCTCTGCTCAGCATGATAAACACACACAATATGTCTGCGGTTCCTAATACTGTCTGGTGTGTCATTTTCTTGATCTTCTTTCCAGGACAGTTAATTGCAGACCTCCCAATATGGACACACATTGGTGGTTTGCTCTTTGCTTTCAAACGTTAACTCTTCATTGGTGCAAAACAAAATCCACATTAGCAGCAGTCTGTTAGTTTTGATATTTTTCTGTACATCTGACTGTGCTCACTTTATCTTTGTGTTTATCTGCCCCTTTACTGCTGTAATTGTCTCTTCTGTCTCTCTTGTTGTCTCACCAGGACCAGACCTCTTGAAGGACATTCAGGCCAGTCTCCATCCCGCTCCCACTGATAATCGTCTTAAAGGTAAGCCATTGGTTTTGTGTCTCCAGTCATCTGCTCCCCGTTAGAACATCGGACCAAATGCAACGACATCAGGCCATTCATCCCAATAAGCTCACTAATTCTCCATCCATCCATCCGTCCTCTTCCGCTTATCCGAGGTCGGGTCGCGGGGGCAGCAGCTTAAGCAGAGAGGCCCAGACTTCCCTCTCCCCGGCCATTTCTTCCAGCTCTTCCGGGAGAATCCCAAGGCGTTCCCAGGCCAGCCAGGAGACATAGTCCCTCCAGCGTGTCCTGGGTCTTCCCTGGGGCCTCCTCCCGGTTGGACGTGCCCGGAACACCTCACCAGGGAGGCGTCCAGGAGGCATCCTGATCAGATGCCCGAGCCACCTCATCTGACTCCTCTCGATGCGGAGGAGCAGCGGCTCTACTCTGAGCCCCTCCCGGATGACTGAGCTTCTCACCTTATCTTTAAGGGAAAGCCCAGACACCCTGCGGAGGAAACTCATTTCAGCCGCTTGTATTCGCAATCTCGTTCTTTCGGTCACTACCCATAGCTCATGACCATAGGTGAGGGTAGGAGCGTAGATCGACTAGTAAATTGAAAGCTTTGCCTTACGGCTCAGCTCCTTTTTCACCACGACAGACCGATGCAGAGTCTGCATCACTGCGATTGCAGCACCGATCCGCCTGTCGATCTCATGCTCCATTCTTCCTTCACTCGTGAACAAGACCCCGAGATACTTGAACTCCTCCACTTGGGGCAGGATCTCTCCCCCAACCCTGAGAGGGCACTCCACCCTTTTCCGGCTGAGGACCATGGTCTTGGATTTGGAGGTGCTGATTCTCATCCCAGCCGCTTCACACTCAGCTGCGAACTGATCCAGAGAGAGCTGAAGATCACGGCCTGATGAAGCAAACAGGACAACATCATCTGCAAAAAGCAGTGACCCAATCCTGAGTCTACCAAACTGGACCCCTTTAACACCCTGGCTGCGCCTAGAAATTCTGTCCATAAAAGTTATGAACAGAATCGGTGACAAAGATCAGCCCTGGCGGAGTCCAACACTCACCTCGGATTCAGGAGGAACAGTGTGGTTTTCATCCTGGTCACTAATTCTGTTCTCCAAATCTTTTCCAAAATAACTGTCAGGTTTGAAGGGTCTTAAAGTCCTACACTCCACCACACTGGTTGGTCACTTTTTCCATGTGTCTCTTGTTCTCTTTGTGGAGAAAACTATTTGTGTGACATTTAAATTACTTTCCTAACATTAAAAACTTAAATTATGATATCTTCATCTCCATCTTCTTAATCTGAAAAGGTTGAGTTCCTTCAGTCTGTCCTCATAGTGCAGACCTCAGTTCTGAATCAGCCTTATTGCTTATCTTTGGAATTTCTTTAGTGCTTAATACATGTTTTGTAGTCCAAATACCAAAATTGTACACAGCACACCAGATAAGGCATCACTAGTGTGTTATGAAGCTTTAGTATAACTTAACATGACTTGTACTCCACATGGGGTGCTATATGACCTGGCATCCTGCTAGCCTAATTCATGGCTCCTGTCCACTGTCTCAATGTAATAAAGATCATTTGACTACAATTCCCAGGTCTTTTCTATAAGGGTCACTTTTAAGTTTCAGACCCCACCATGTATTCAAATCAATGTACTTCTCACATGTAATACTTTACATTTGTGTACATTAAATCTCATCAGCCACATTTGTGTCCAAATTTCTAAGCACTCCAAATCCTCTGTAAAAATTGACTGGTTCTGCATTATGTACCATTACACCCAGTTTGATCTCATTGTAAGAGTGAAGTGTTTGATCATTTATTTATATTGAACAGAACAGCAGCCCCAATACTGAACTCTGAGGGGCTCCACTGTTATGGTGATCTAATTCTGATAAGGCTCCTCTCCTAACAATTCTTTGCTTCTTCTGTTTAAGTCAATTCTGCACCCACCAAAAGACTGTGCCCTTAATTCACATTTCTTTTACACATATCTAGTAATTTTCTTTTGTTGCTTCCTCATGCAATTTCACTTTACTGGTGAGACATGATCTTCTCATCTAAACCCATGCAGTCCCTCACATGTGCTGCTGTGATCAAGTGATCGAAAGGACTTCAGTTTCTCTTATTACACACATCATGAAGATCTCTTACAGGCTGGTCCTGAAACAGCTCCAACTTCTGGTTTCAGAACATCTTGGTCCTCTGCAGTTTGCTTATCAGAGGAAAATAGGTGTCAACAAAGTGACCACGTTTTCAAAAAGTTTTAAAATTATTCAATATCAAAAACTGAAATATTTCATTCTTAGAAGTCTTTAGACCATTTGCTGTGACACTCCAAATTGTGCTCAGGTGCCTCTTGTTTACTGTCATTCTCCTTGAGATGTTTCAAGAGCTTGATTAGAGTCCACCTGTGGCCCCTGAATTGATTGGACGTCCTTCAGAAAGGTGAACATGTCCCTGTGCATAGAAGTTCCAACAATTCACACTGCATGTCAGGACAAAAACACGTCATGAAGTCCAAGGAGACCTTGTAGACCTCCACAATCAAGTTATGCTGAATCATGGAATGAAGCCAAGGGATAAAATCATTTGTAAAGCTTTCAGTGTTCACAGGAACACAGTGGCCAATCTAATTGTGTAATGGAAGAAGTCTAAAACACCAGGGCCTCATGTATAAACGGTGCGTACGCACAGAAATGTTGCGTAAGAACTTTTCCACGTTCAAATCGCGATGTATAAAACCTACACTTGGCGTAAAGCCACGCACTTTTCCACGGTACCTCATGCCTTGTCGACGCAAGTTCTCCGCTCGGTTTTGCAAACTGGCGGCACCCAGCGTCAAAGCAATAGTACTGTTCTTGTGTGGTTACTCATTATTTTCATGACGCGCTTTATAAATACACAGAAACTAACATATTGTTTATTAGTGTAATGCATCTGATTGTAATTAACTCGTAACAATATAATGGTCAGGGAACAACCATAGTATTCCAAATACCATAACTGCTTTAGTGTTGTTACTCTCACTTCTCCTTCTTCTTCTTCTTCTTCTTCTTCTTCTTCTTCTTCTTCTTCTTCTTCTTCTTCTTCTTTCAGCTCCTCCCGTTAGGAGTTGCCACAGCGGATCATCTTTTTCCATATTACTCTCACTGCACCACTCGGAGTATTTATGGCACTGTATCGGAGTGTGAATCACAGCAGCAGCTGATCGGAAAGAGAATTATCAGTATACAGCTTCAAGCACACGCCACCTCAGCCACGGCAAAACGTTTTAAAGCCTTTCCTGTACAGACCTCGCAGTTCAAAACAGTTTAATCCCAAGAACTTTAAATGCAGCCAATCAAGTGCTCCTTGTAGAACTGTTTGTACTTATAAGTACAATCACCTCACTGTAAACTTGCACTACAGTTATAATATCGCACAACCTGGACTGCCCACCCATGTTTGCTCCTGCTGCTCCCCTCAGTGGGCTTTGTGATCCCTGTTGGTTTCAGAAGACTATTCCAACTGTGGTTCTCTTGCTGGTGAAACTCAGGGGTCTCATGTCTGAACTTCTGGAGTTTGTTGACCAGATCAGGGTTATAGGGTGGAGAAACACAAGTGAGTTTAAAGAAGAAGCACACAGGCTGAGAAGAAGACATGGAGAGTTTATTAAATGTGGAGGAGAGTGGAGAGGGATTATAAAAGAATAAAAGAAGAATTTAGAGGGAGTGGAAAGGGGCACCATCACAGGGGTCAGTTGATCAGCATGTCCAGTTTTCTCATGTGTCGATGTACATCTGCCGTCCCGTCCTGTTCAGTTTCTTCTGTAGTGACCTCAGGATCTTCTTCTCACTCTCACTGATCTCATTACCAAGAGAACCACAGTTGGAATAGTCTTCTGAAACCAACAGGGATCACAAAACCCACTGAGGGGAGCAGCTGGAGTAAACATGGCTGGGCAGTCTAGTTGGAGGGTGGTGGAAAGTGAGGCCAATCCTGGCATTGATGACAAATTCTGGACAGGCACCAGAGGCCTCATGTATAACGCCGCGTAGAACTCGCACTATAACAGGCGTAAGCACAAAAGCGAAATGTGCTTACGCACAGAAAAATCCAGATGCAGGAATCTGTGCGTACTCCAACTTCCACGTTCTTCCGCTACATAAATCCCGATCAGCGTGAAAACTACGCGTGCACGCAGCATTATGTAACGCCCCAACTCCTCCCAGAATTACGCCTTTTGAATATGCAAATCAATATAAATCGCCCTTAAACTCAGCCTTCTGTGAAAAGACAATGGGAAAAGCACGGGGGAAAATATAAGAATTTCAGCGAATACCAAGTGGAGGCAAAGGAAAAACATACTATTTGTTCAAATAAACTGTGGTATAATCAACAAAAGGAAGCTGATCGAGTGACATAGTGTGTTGGAGAAACTTGAAAGCTCAAATTCACAAAATCGCACAGTGCGGAAATAAAAAGAATTCACATATCAAAGTCGCCGTGAGAAGCCGAGTTGTAAGCCCACTGTCTGAGTGTAATATGAAAGTTTATTAGGGTACAGAGAAAAAAGGCACACGGTGAGGAAAAAGCACGAAATGTCAACTTCAATCTTGACATTTCCACTTTAATCATGTAGTTTATTTTGTCATTAAAGTAGAACATCATAAACTTCATCTTAAAATCGTTTAATTAACCAGTTTCTCAAATCACATCGTAATTAAAGTAGCACGTTAAATGCTTTGTTTTGTATTTGATCTTCTACTCGTATGTGCTCTATGTGTGTGAATCACTACTTGCTTCTTAAACTGGCTCTCTTCCTCCAACTGGACACAGAGTCCATTACATTCGTGATATTACAGCTCTCTGAATAACTAAAATACTGAGATGTATACATGATGTCATTTTCATGATGATAGGAGTTAAAGCACATTATTAAACATGTGTTTCACTTCGACGAAATAATTTATTGCAGCAGTACTCAGGGTGCTCATGACACAAGCATTTAACGTTTGCCGAAATATGTCGCTGCGTTTTTAGCTATGTTGTTATTTTCTCTTTCTGTTTTATATTCAATATATATTGGCGTAGCCGTCACTGCAGTCAGTGCTTTTCTTTCCCCAAGTAACCGATCGCCACACAATCAGCTCTGTAATAGACGTTAAGCCATCTGTAAGCTTAGCCGATTCTTCAAAACGTTTAAAGAACATTGAATTATCTTCGTAGTACATGTTAAATTATTTTATCCTTAACGACACTTCCAGTGAAGAATATAGATTATTTAAACGAAGTTAAAGTTTTATCTGTATAATTTAACAAACATATTTTGCTGCATTTCACCTTAAAAATGATATCGTCATCATATGTAAATACGCGCTTTATAAAGTGGCAGGTTGTGCGATATTATAACTGTAGTGCAAGTTTACAGTGGGGTGATTGTACTTATAAGTACTAACAGTTCTACAAGGAGCAATTGATTGAGTGCATTTAAAGTTCTTGGGATTAAACTGTTTCTGAACCGCGAGGTCTGTACAGGAAAGGCTTTAAAACGTTTTGCAGTGGCTGAGACAGCGTGTCCTTGAAGCTGTATACCGATAATTCTTTTTCCGATCAGTTGCTGCTGTGATTCACACTCAGATACAGTGATATAAATACTCCGAGTCGTGCAGTGAGAGTAATATGGAAAAAGATGATCCGCTGTGGCAACTCCTAACGGGAGCAGCTGAAAGAAGAAGAAGAAAAATAAGAAGAGGAAGGTGCAGTGAGAGTAACAACGCTAAAGCAGTTATGGTATTTGGAATACTATGGCTGTTCCCTGGACCATTATATTGTTACAAGTTAATTACAATCAGATGCATTACACTAATAAACAATATGCGGTTAGTTTCTGTGTATTTATAAAGCCGTGTCATGAAAATAATGAGTAACCACACAGGAACAGTAGCACTGCTTTGACGCTGGGTGCCGCCAGTCTGCAAAACCGAGCGGAGAACTTGCGTACGACAAGGCATGAGGTACCGTGGAAAAGTGCGTGGCTTTACGCCAAGTGTAGGTTTTATACATCGCGATTTGAACGTGGAAAAGTTCTTACGCAACATTTCTGTGCGTACGCACCGTTTATACATGAGGCCCCAGGACTCTTCATGAAGACTTTTCAATCCAGTCAGATTGAGTAGCTAGGCAAGAAGGGCCTCAGTCAAGAAAGTGACCAACAATCCAATTGTCACTCTTAGAGATTCAGAAGTCCTCTGCTGAGATGGGAGAATCAGAAAGAAGGATATCCATCTCAGCAGCAATCCAGTCATATCTTGGAGATTTGCTAGATGGAAGCTCCTGTCATGTAAAAGGCATATGACAATATAAAGAACTCTGAGAGTGTGAGGGAAAAAAATCTCTTCCCATCCAATCTAATGGAGCGTGAGAGGATCTGCCAAGAAGAATGAGATAAACTCAACAAATCCAGGTGTGCAAAGCTATTTAACACTTGCCCAGAAGACCAGAAGTTTGAAAAGCTACCAAAGGGGCTTCTTCAGTGTACTGAATTAAGTGGCTAAACACTTCTATTAATGAGAGATTACAGATTTTGATGTTTAGTAAATCTGAACAATTTTCTGAAAACATGTTTTTAATTGGTTATTATGGGCTGTTGATGGATAGGCAAAAACATCACATGTATCTATTTAAAATTAAATGTGTAACACAATAAAATCTGCAGAAAGGGATGGAGTCAGAATATTTTCTCAGTCCACTGTTTTTCAGTTACACAGAACAACTCGTTAAGTTTACTTTTTAAATGAATTTAAGACAAGTATTACAATGTATTACTCAATTAGCTTTGACTCTTTATCTTTAAGTAGGTACTTCTCTTTTTGTTTTGTTATTACATTGCTGTGGTTATCTGTTTATGTGATGTTTTAAACCTGGCCTGTTGTACCTCCCTGATACCCTCTCTCCCCTGGTCTTTGAGTTATCTACTTATTTGTCCTACCTAACAACCCCACATTGGTGTCCCTTCTGATCAAATGCATCTTGTAAAGGCATCCCAATGCCCCATAAACCTGTGCCCTTCTATCCTACCCCAAGATGAGCCACTCGTTTAAACTTCTAATCTCCTCAGTCTTACACGGACTGAAAATTCAGAACTTCAGAGAAGACCACCATGTCAGTTTGGAACTCCAGGATTGTCAAAGTGTCACTCTACCCACACATTTATCTTCTGTTCCAGTATGGCCAATGAGAACTAAACCCCCAACAACATACAAGAGTCAACCACACAAGAACACAAACCTAAAATCTCAATCCCTCTAGTGACTGAGTCCTGTACTCTCACTGCTTTTGTCTTTCTGAGGTGACTGGTTTTCAAGTGATCTTTGAGGCTCTTCCTCCACAGAATTGTCAGAGTCACGATCAAGCTCCACAAAGACCTGACAATGGTTGGTAACTTCTTGCTCTGGGTGGAAGCCCTTGGCTACTGTGCACCTGTAGCCTTGTGTGTACTGCATGTCCAATAATAACACACCTGTTTCTATCTGTCTGCTTTAAGTCTCCTCTCAGGTTCACACTATCCCCCTAAAAGACACCTGGGCAAGATCTGTAATATCCAACTGCACCACAGGTTAGCTAGTGACCCTGACTGCAAGATGCTGGATCAGCTGGCATCTCCTAAACATCAAAGTCAGCCTACAAAAGTAATTTTATTCTCACAAGTTCTCTTTATCACTTTCAGGTCTCCATGAGACACACAGAGAAGGTGTTTCTGAATCTACAAGAACTATAGAGGATCAGACTTCTCCTGGAGATCCACAAACCAGAGCTGTTGGCTTTGAGACTCGATACACAGAGGTGATGGTCTTTAAACAATTCAAAAGAACCTACAGTGAGACTCACCATGAACTGGAGAAGATGGGGAGACAACATGCAGAGCTAATAAAGGTGTGGACAAAAGAGAAATGTGAGCGAATCTGGACTGAGCAGCTTTTAGGAGGAGTCCAGGAAGTGAGACAGACCCTCACATTGTAGTGGTCAGTGGGGTGGCTGGAATTGGAAGACCACCATGGTCCAGAAGATCATGTTTGACTGGGCCAGAGGCACTCAGTACCAGAGGTTTGCTTTTGTGTTCCTGTTTAAGTTCAGGGAGCTTAACCTACTAGACACAGAGACAGAGCCACAGATGCCTCTGACCAGGCTGATTGTAAGGCACTATAAATATCTGAATGACCCAAGACTGAGAGAAATCCTTCAGAAACCTGAATCTCTGCTCTTTATATTTGATGGCCTGGATGAGTACAAACACAAACTATATTTTACACAGCAGCGGTTCTGCTCAAACATAGATGACTACTTTCCTGTTCACTCCCTGGTCACCAGTCTGGTCAGAAGGACATTACTGAAGGGCTGCACAGTCCTGATACAACCAGACCAACAGCCCTGGAGACCCTGGACATGGAGAGAGTTGATCGATTTGCAGAGATCCTGGGGTTCTTCCCTGAACAAAGGCTGATGTACTTTAAGAAGTTCTTTGGTGATGCTGATCAGGGCTCTGAGGCTTTTCAGTATGTGGAGGAGAACGCCATCCTGTACACCATGTGCTTCAACCCCTCATACTGCTGGATTATCTGCTCTGTACTGAAAAGCCACTTCATGACACCTGAGGAAGAGAGAGGAGCTGCACCCAGAACTGTCACTGAGCTCTTTGTGATGTTCCTTCACAACATCCTCACCAAACACAAACGAGAAGCTGAGGATCTATGGGATTTTCTGGTCAAACTTGGGAAAATGGCTCATCATGGGGTGGTGAACAGGACTCTTGTGTTTTATGAAAATCAAGACATGTCCACCTTTGGTCTCCAGCCAGTCCTGTCCTCTCCATTCCTCTCAGGGTTCCTCAAAGAAATCCTTCAGAGAGAAAGCACTCTGGAGCACACAACATACACATTCTACCACCTCACCCTGCAGGAGTTCATGGCCGCCTGCTCCTTCTACCTCGATCCATCAGGAGACATTGAGGAGCTGCTTGTGAAGTTGGAGTTGTGTAAAGATGGCCGGTTTGAGATTCTCACTCGATTCCTGGCAGGACTGGCCAGGGATTCTGTGTTTAAAACACTGGGGGGAGTCATGGGGAGTTTAAGAGGAAGACAGCAAAGCAGATACTAGAGTGGGTAAAGAAGAAAGCTGAAGCAGGCACTACTGAGGACGAGATAAAAGTGAAACTCTGCGAGTGTGTCGGTGGCTCTATGAAACTCAGAATGACAAATTAATCAGAGACGCCATTGGGAAGGATTTAAAGATGGACTTTAGTAAGATGACTTTATCTCCTCTGGACTGTGCTGGGCTCTGTCATCAGCTGCTGTGAAGAACTTGAGGAGCTCAACCTGACAAACACAATCCTCACCCCAGAGTGCATCACGAGACTGATGCCAGGGCTCATCTGCTGCAGACGAGTCGAGTGAGTAATAAAACCTTCATGAGTTTAGTTTGACTGTCTGTGGACACAGAGGGTGACATTAGTGGGTCCATCAGGGGTGTCAGGCCTACAAATAGACGAGGGTCCATGTCAGAACATACACTGCTGTGTGTCACAGTACCACCTGAAAAGGCACAACAGCAGCTCAAATAATAATTTATACTTGGTTTGTTTGAATTAATCTTTGAGAACATAAATTCACTTTCAGACCCTCTTTGTTGAGAAATGAGAAAAATACAACTGATTAGAAAGTTGTAGAAAAGTCATTTTGTGTTATTGTTAGATATGTCTGTGCATTGAAAGCTTGTTTTGTAATTTTGGAGTGTGTTATTTAAAAAATGTCATTAATAGCTGCAGGAATTAATAACTTTAAATAACAATAAGCAAGTTACAAATCTGTAGAATGTTCACTTTTGTCTAAAGAAGCTCTCAGGTAATAATGAGACTCTCCTTCATCATGAGAATATGAAAGATCAAACACACCTCAGTGTCCACAGAACAGTGACAAGTGACGGGACACAACCTGTGTGGGGTCTTCATCGTCTGCGGTGTGTGGTGTGGCAGGAGATAAGTGAGCAAAATATTCCTTAGCTCCCCAGTAGATCTCATCAGTCACATGACAGGATCAGACACTGGTCAGAGATGGCACAATTACAAATTAGGACAAATATAGCAACAGACGCTTTGCATTCAAAAATAAAGAAAATGTTCATCACAGGAAAAAAATAAAAAAACAAAACAACAAATTGCAAAACACCAAAGCAAAGAATGAATAATTGATAATTTGGAAAAACAATAACTAAATAAATACATAAATAAATAAATAAATAAATAAAGCAAGCTCTAAGAGCCCGCAGCCATCAGTTGGCTAAAGTGGATTCCAAAGGCGAGACAAACCACTGGTCTAACCTGAGCGCTCCGTCCACTAAACCTGAGCCGCTTCTCCCAAATCAGTTCCCCTCCTGAAATGAAAATCCCCCCTCAGTCTGCTTTCACAGGGTCTGTAAATGAACCAGCTGTCTGTAACACTAAATTAAAATGCGGCCATCTTTCTAATGCATTCTGGGAGTCCCCATTAATAACAATAACACGGTTAGCACTAATGAACTCCTCTAAGAACTAAAGGGACAACAAACCAACTTTCTCCTGCCGGTCGTCTCTCCCCGATTGCTGAGTTTGTTTTATTTCACCTCCTCACTCGTCAATCACAAATCACCAGCAACCTCATATTGGCGTCCAACGGCAGCAGCTGCGTCCTTCACGTGCACCGCGGGTGTAGTCAGGAATGTGGAGCCCCCCAGCCGTGTAAAGCCAAATCAAATCACAGTGACGCCCCACTTACATCATTCTGACTAATTAGGACAACAAAGTAAATACTTTGAAAAATAAGGAAAACAAAGAACTCGCTACTAACTCGAGGTGGTCTCGTTATTTATGGTTGATAAAACATTTTAAGTACAAGTGGGGCTGCAGCCTCTCACACCTAAACACTGAAACGTCTTTGTATAGAAAAAAAGATTCAAAATGTAATCTTTTAAAAGGAAACACAAGTTCCATAATACCTTTGTTAACAATTTTTCTGAAAATAAAACTTTTTTTTGTTTTTAATAAAGTCATTATAAAACACGTTGTGGCTCATCTAATAATTGAAGTGCCCGTCTGAGGGGCTGCCATTGTGCCAGTGCCCTCCACAGAAGAGTCGTGTCTGTCGCTGACATCACTTGTGCTGTAGAATGTCAAGTAATCATACGTGAGTGCTCAGTTATTTCACGTGTGCTGCGGTCATATTAATATATCCTAGGGTCGGTACCGACCCGTTTCAAGTTTTAAATGCATAAAAGTACCACATACATTTTGTTTACTGCATCAAGGCTTTTTCCATTTTTCTGAAACTTCCATTTAAACAAAAAAAAAAAAAAAGGTTAATTATTTCTCTAATCAGAAATTCACTGCCTGTGGTCTTAGCGGTCGGCCACAACCCAGGGTACAATAAGAGATCATAAAACAATAAATCCTGGCCAAACTTAAGTTCCAGTATAAACACACTCTCAGCTCACTCTGCAACCCCCACACCCCACACAACTCTGTCAGGTAGCAGGCCTCTCCCATCCCCGAGCTGTAGTCAGGGGCTTATCTCTTCACACCTCCCCCGAGTAAAAAAACAGAGACAGCCCAGACAAAACAGACCCAGACCAGTTCAGTTTGGTGATTGTGACTGGAGAGAAAGCATCTAATTTGCAGAGGTAAAATGGCCAGATTCACAGCACTCCAAGTTCTGGATCATATCCTAGCTGAAGGACAAGTTACAGAGTGGCACAGCGACACTGATGAGGAGGAGATCACCTCTGAAGCAGTTTCCCCACCAGCTGAAGTACTACAGTCCAAGAATGGCAGTATCTCCTGGAGGTTAGTACCACCTGACGAGACTCGCAGGACAACTGGCAGGGCAGCTGCTGAAAATATCATCAGAATGACTCCTGGGGTCACAAGGTTTGCCATAACAAGGATAAGTGACATCAAAACAAGTTTTGAACAGTTCATGCCATCATCGCTGAAAAAAATAATACTTGACATGACAAACCTAGAAGGACAAAAAGTCTACGGAGACACATGGATTGACTTTGATGAAGAATTCCTGGATGCTTATATTGAATTCTTCTTCTTGCTGGAGTATACCGATCCAGCAATGAGGCCACAGCCAGTCTCTGGGACACAGAAACAGGCAGAAATATTTTTCGGGCCACGATGTCACTGAAGAGCTTCCACATGATCTCGAGAGTCCTCAGGTTTGACAACCGAGACATGAGAGCAAGACGTGACAAGCTTGCTCCCATAAGGGATGTCTGGGAGAGATGGGTGCAGCGCCTGCCTTTGATGTTCAATCCAGGGCCAGAGGTTACCGTAGACGAGCGGCTTGTGCCTTTCCGGGAAGATGCCCTTTCCGCAATACATGCCCAATAAGCCAGCCAAATACGGGATAAAAATCTGGGCAGCCTGTGATGCAAGAACAAGCTATGCTTGGAACATGCAAATTTACACAGGAAAACCTGAAAGTGGCATCCCTGAGAGGAACCAGGGAAGACATGTAGTCCTCGACTTGACAACTGGACTGCATGGACACAATATTACATGTGACAATTTTTTTACAAGTTTTGATCTTGGACAGGAACTTCTGAGGCAAAGCTCACCATGGTGGGCACTATCAAAAAATAAACCTGAGCTGCCCGCTGAAATTGTGAATTTGAAGAACAGGGCACCACTGTCTTCAAAATTTGCCTTTACAGACACAACCACTATTGTGTCATATTGTCCAAAAAAAAAACGGAGTGTGATACTCATGTCCACACTCCACAAGGACACTGCTGTGTCATCAGCAAAAGAGAAAAACCCATCATTATTTTGGATTGCAATAAAACAAAGGAGGGTGGACAACCTGGACAAGCTGACTGCCACCTATACATGCCAGCGCATGACCAGGAGATGGCCAGTGGTATTGTTCTACAATATGCTGGATGTGTCAGCCTACAACGGATTTGTGTTGTGGACCCAAATCCACCAAGGGTGGAATGCAGGGAAGAATCAAAGGCGAAGAATGTTTCTCCAAGAACAAGGGATTCTCTTATAAAGGGACACATTGAAAAAAGGGAACGGGTCCCCCGAGACCCAGCCGCTGCAGCTGTGGTCAGAGAGCTGCAGACCACGGCAAGCACTCCGTCCACGTCAGCAGGAAGACGAAGAGCTTCAGCACCAGCATCCTTCCCTTTAGCCAGCCCTGCCACAGCCACAGACCCAGACCCAGAGAGGCTGCGGATTCCAAAAGAAAGCTGTCAGGTCTGCCCAAGCAGCAAGGACAGAAAAACCAATTCCATGTGTGCCAAATGCAAGAAATATATTTGCAAAGAGCACACTAAAAATGTCACTTACTGTCCTACTTGCACATAGTGTAAACATACAGTAGCAATCCTGCTCCTGGAGAGCTACCACCCTACCACCTTACTACTAATTCTATTGGTTTGATTGTTTGTTTGATCTACATTTTGTAATTTATTTTGTATTTTATTTTGTCTTACTTGTTTGGCTTTGTCTTTGTGATTGAATTAAAGTTCAACTTTTGGAAAAAAATACTTTTTTTTGCCTTCTTCTTGAAGTAAATATATATGGGTCAAAACCGACCCTAACACCACAGATGTTACTAATATTAATAATATTGATAGTAATAGTATTAAAATAAAAATAGTAATTTTTTTTTTTACAGTTGTGTTTTAATACCCCTCAGTAATAGTCAGGTAACATTTAAACCTTTGATTTATTTGTATAATTCTCCTGAGGTTTATTTTACCAATTTTTTTGGACTGGGCCGTTTTATTGACATCATACGTCTCATCTTCAGAGGGCCACACCAAAAATTTTAAAACCAAATTTTAAAATCTTTTCATGGATAAGGAAGCCTAACAAGGTAACCAAGAGGTAAGGAAACAAACTGGATGATAAAAATGTTTGAGGGTTGAGGGAGGCTGATTTAGGACACGAGTCGGCACCGACCCGACCGCCACGTCCAAGATAACAGATGGGTGGAAATGCTAGGATAATAGTAGGGTACTTTTTAAAGTAATTTATATCCTGTGCCCAGTATGTCATGAAAGTGTAAAGTGATATCTTTATAAATTAAAATGCTGATTATAAAGAGCGTAGAGTTAGTGGAGAATAAACAGCCTGTAGCAGAATCTTTGCGGTGAGCAGTCGGTGATGAAGGAGTCCGCACTGAGCATGAAGAGGCGCCATGAAGAGACAGCACTGACCCTCAAACACTTCAGAGACCCTTCTGTGCTGTAAAGTCCGTCAGTCCAAGTGCTCGCCGCCTGCCCGCCGGTGAGTGGAGGTGAAGGTCCAGCCTTGGAGTGTCGCCCAGAGCTGAGCTGTGTACAATACAATAGCATACAGTGTGTGTGTGTATAGCGCCTCTACTGAGCGCAGGGACAGACTCTCAGGTGAGTATTGATGATCAGAAATATACAATTAGCACAAGTAAAGAAACAGATTTGTAAAACACACAGAAAACAACGGAGAGAGTGAGCTACAGGAATGGAAAACAACAAAATCTGTCGACTAATTGATTGGTGAACTCTGGTCTGGTTATTCAAAAAAATGAAAAAAGCAGATTTGTATTTCATTTCAGTTCGTTTTCTGTTTGCAGTTTTAATTTCCGTTTAGTTTTTATTTTTCACTCTTTTCCTTTCACTTTTATTTCATTTAACATAACACTTTTTCTCCACTTTAGTTGCAGTTTTCATTAACAATCCTAACCTCTGAACTCCGGCTGTTCGCACTCCTACTGTAGAAATATGGAGTTCACCTCTGGAACTCGTTTTAGTCCAAGTGCTCCTTCACGGGGCAGCACAAAGGTGAGCACTGCTACCCCACATCTCCAGGCCGCAGGTCAAATCCCACCCTCTTCACTGACTACTTAAGGTCTTTAGGGTGTAAAGCAGTTCCGATGATCGTCACGTAGCTGACTGGCCTGTCCATACGACAGCAGGACATTAGCAGCAGATTTGTGATGGAGTCACACCTGAGAGTCGACACCATCAGGACTGGCAGCCCTGACACCATGTGGTGTGCCAGCTTTGTGTGGTCAGCAGTGACATGAGAAGGTCATCAGTCTGACCACTTCATGGGCTCACATGTCACATGTCACTTTATATTTACTAACTGACTGAATGTCTTGTCTGAATTCTAGTAATCGACTGACTGCCACCTCTAATCTGACAGCCATATTTAAAATGTTTCTAAATTCACAAACCAAATCCTCAATAGATGACCAGCACTGTGACTTGTCTTGTCATTGTGAATGTCCATTAAGGTGGCTTCTCATCAAGCAGTGACATCAAATGACCAACATGAGCTGACTTTTAGAATCAGGATTTGGCTGACAATCAAACACGTCCTTTGTTAATTCAAACATCCCCTCCATCTTTAGGGTCTCCAGAAAACAAATAACATGGTGACTGGCTGGTCCTTTATGTGACTCACACCAGTTACTGGCAGACCACCAGCACCTTGATTTACATGAGCACTTGAAGTAGTAGGTCCTTCATATCTTTATAAACTCGTCTTCTCTCACTGATTCACTCTTTTTAAATGATCTCAGTTTAAATCAGGCCGTCAATAAAAACAGCAGAAAGAAAAGGAACTGAGAGAAAGATGGGAATTGAGAGCCAGAAGAGGAAGATCAGAACTGGAAGATCAAAAGCCGAGGGTCAAAACTGAAAATGAAATCCAAACTCGCAGTCGAAACACAAAGCACCAGTTGTGACATCTGACTTTTAAACACAAGTCTGCTTATTCTTTATGTCACATCCACAAACTCGGATAACACAGGACGTCCAATGGACTGAACTTTATACTCCTTGATCTTTAAAAACGCTTAGTGTGACCCTGATTGTCACTTTGTAGCAACTCCTTTACAACAGACACACAGAATAGTGACACACAAGAAGTGAAGATGACATCACAAGAAAACATAAAATATCATCAACTACTTCAAAACATAAAGAATTCAGAAGAAGTAATAACACAAAAACACTAAAGAGCAAGAAAAACAGAATTACATTTGCAATAATAACATAATAAAAAATAAACGCATATCATTACAATAACATAGCTGGACAAATATGGGGTACAAGACCACTGAGTAGATCACATTGGCCTTGGAGCTTTAGAAAAGTCCGACGCCACCCAAGTCTTGCAGTCCACAGCCTGACGAAGCCCTGAAATGTGCTGCTGACATGTCGGCTGACCTCGTCTTTGGCTCATTTTTTTGTTAGCCATTAAGAAGATTTCAGTTGTTAGTCGAGAGCGTTCTCAGGCTGACTGACAGCTCATGTCCCGCCTCCTCTGTCATTCTGGCCAATCCTGATTCCCAGTTCTGTGGCCCAGTGGCTGAGGTGCCGCACTTGACATCCCAGTGACACAGATTCAGTTCCTGCCTGTCACAAGCTGTGTGACCCTGAGTGAGTCACGTCACCTGTCTGTACTCAGAGTAAGAATACAAGGAAAGAGCTGGACATGTGAAGGGTCTTTTAGGGATTGAAAGGCGCTATATAAAATAAAGGGGATGGCTTTGTCTCTTTTCATATTTTTATCTTGAACGTCTTCATCAATATTTGCAAACAGATTCTAATTTGTAAACTGAGTCCATTTATCCTCTTTGTCACAGTGACACTCAAACACAGTTTTATTTTTCATTTGGTTTTGATTTTTCTATATCTTATTATTTTATCCTCTGTCTTATTTATTTTTCAGTTTTATAAATTTGTTTCTTATGTGGTCATGAAGAGCAGAGGCCTGTCCAGGGTCCAAATTCTCTACTGACCACCAAAGCTCTTCAGTCCACTGTGTCTGTGACAGCTGGTATGTGTGTAGTGACACTGAGAGAGACCCTCACTATGACACAACAAGCCCATCACCTTGAACCCGTGTCACCAGCCAACTGAGTGGAGTTTGTCCATTGAGCTCAGGTGGCTTATAGGCCTTAGAGAAGATGATTGGACAGAGTGGAGCATCACTGTGAGCAGCCGGTGACCCTCTGTGTGTCCCTCCTGGACTGGACTGACATGCCCTCTTGTGTCCCATCACCTCTCCCGTGTCACTTATTATCTTTGGCTTCATTGTCTTTATTTGTCCTCTTGTTTGCGTTGTCAGTTGGTGACTAGCGCTCTATAAAATAAAGGCTGACTGAATTACAGCTGCTGTCACTGCACATCTGGAGAGGCTTCCATTTGTAAATGGCCTCCTGTCAATCACTTCAGTTGTGTCCTCAGTTGTGTCACCAACTCAGAGAAGTACATCTGAACACTTAAGTAGAGGACAAGGTCAGTCCTGCTATGTGACACTCCTGTCCAGTGTGACGGCTGATGTCCTCTCATCACTCAGGGTAACCTGACAGACAGAAGATGCTTCAGGTATATAGGGCAGCATTGGTGTGGAGTTCAAAATTGTGTTTCAGTTCAAATGCTTGCAGCAGCCTGCTGTTCAGTGACACACCTGAGGATCCAGCTCTGCTTGTAGTCGTCATGTCACTTATTGAGACCCCAGGGTCGGTCTGTCTCTCCTCATGTCCTCACTTCTCTCTCTTCTATCTCCACAGCCTGTCTCTATTGTCATCTCACCCCCACATGCTGCTCAGCTCTCTGCTCAGCTCTTTCTGCTCCACACTCACGACTGACTGAACTGAACCTGAGCTACAACAACAACATGGAGGATTCAGGAGTGGATCAGCTGTGTGAGGGGCTGAGGAGTGAAAACTGCAAATTAGAGAAACTGAAGTAAGTCAACAGCAAGTGTGTGTGTGTGTGTGTTGAATTTTAATTCTTCTGACTTTATGGCTCTTTATGTTCCACACCCACCATATAAACATTGTGTTTAATCAGGACAGACGTCAGTGTCACACGTGGGCAGACAGATGGACGTGACGAGGACACAGCTGCAGATTTCTCTTTAATTGTTAAATTCTTAAAGACAGCATTGTGACCCTGAGCCCCTCGCCCACAGTGGTCTCTTTCATCCTCTCATTGTCCTTTCTGTTCAGCCTGTTGTGTTATTTCTTGTCCCTGAGTCCCCTGTTGTCAATTCTTTGTTTTGGTCTCAACTTTGTCCACATCCTCTTGTTATGAACTAGAGAGTTCCTATTATTTATTCATTTATAAAGCAATTTAGAAGCAATATCAAGGCTGACCAAAGTGCTGTACAATAAAACCAAACATATCAGACACACAATAACCAAGGGTAAAAGAAACACAAACACATAAGAGCTGAAGAGATTCATAATATAAAGTAAACAGACAGTCAACATCTCACACTGGGTTAAAGGCCAGGGAGTAAAAGTGCATTTTTAAATAAGATTTAAAGACATTAAGTGAAGGAGCCTGCCTAACGTGCAATAGCAAATCGTTCAGAGTTTTGGGGCTGCAACTGAAAAAGCCCGATCACCTTGGAGTTTGCATTGTGTCTTAGGAACACGTAAAAGCATCTGGTCTTCTGACCTGAGAGAGCAAGACGGTCCATAAGTCGTGCAGCAGTTCCGACAGATAAAATGGGGCACAATCATTATAGGATTTAAAACAAAACAAGGATCTTAAAAGTGAACTGGAAGCCAGTGAAGGGCAACCAATATCAGGGTAACATGCTCATGCTTGCTTGAACCAGTTAAAAATCGAGCAGTGGCATTTTGCACCAGCTGTAGGCGAACAATGGAGGCCTGGCTAATTCCAAAAAGAAGTGCATTGCAGTAATCTAGACAAGAGGTTAAAAAGAATGTATCACTGTTTTAAGGTTACATTTAGACAAAGCAGGCTTGATTTTTGACAGCCGCCTCAACTGGAAAAAAGCAATGTAAGGCCTAAATAATACAAATCAAGATGACCACAAGAGGGAGAACCATCAAACCCTGACTAGTCACCAAAAGTCACCAGAAATGCTATAAGGTACAAAATAAACTCCACAGAGCACAAGAATAGTTGCTTGAAACCACAAAGGGAATCCAAGGCCAATCAATGTCCCAATACGCAAAATCCAAGAATGGAAAAAATCAAAACTCCAGTAATGACGACAGCACAAGAATATTCACAAATGCAGTGTCACGCATGCGACTAGGAGACCGCTGGATGGATCTTAAAACACATCGAAGGACGTTAGCGCGGGAATGGCAGGGTACTAACCTTGTTTCTTTGATTTCCAGGACTAAAGACGCTCCGCCATAAGACCTTGCCTGCAGTACGCTCACTTCTGCCCTTTCTCCGCCATCGTCTCTGACGCCAGCAATCCCATCATCCATCACGACTCCTTCCCAGCATTCCTGCACTTCCGGCTCCTCCCATATAAAATGGCCGATGCCTAGTATGGCGTCGCGCATGACTGTATTTTGGTTATTGCATTTTGACCCTGAATATTTTGTGTTAAGAGTGGATTGTCGACAATATAAGGGGCCGGAAAACCCCAAACCTTTTGCTGTCTACTTTGAGTCTTTTACAGTGGCATAGCCGGCAGGATAATTGTCCAAGAAAATGTCGGAAGGACAGGACCTAAACACAGTACTCCAAGGGTTGAGTACCCAAATCGTCGCCCTGCAGCAAGCACAGGCCGCGACCAACAGGGAGTTGGAGCAGACGAAGGCCCAACTGGCCGAGGCCCGGAGAGCAAGACCGGATTTGCCTCGTCTCACGCCTCCACCCGTGGTACCTATGACCGAGGCCGACAATGTTGAGTCGCACCTCGGTATCTTCGAAGGACGGCCACCCGGAACGAGTGGCAGCGGTCCGAGTGGGCGTCCATCCTGGCACCCTACCTGAAGGGACCCGCGCAGCGCGCTTATTACGACCTCCCAAGGAGGAGGCCGCAAACTACGACGCCCTAAAACAGGACATCCTGGCGCACGGCATAACGCCGGGCCAGTAGGCGGCGAATGGAGAACCTGGCAGTTAGACCTGGAGAAGCCGGCCCGGCGCAGGCCTTCAATTCTGGGGAAAGATGGAGCGATGGCTACGGCCCGAAGGCCCCAAGCCAGAAAAGTGGTAGAGCAGGTGGCCTGCGAGGGCCTGGTGAATGCCCTACCTAGTTCTCTCGCCCAGCAGGTCCGGCGCCATCCATATAAAGATATGTCAGGTCTCCTGGAGGTCTTGAGCGTCAACTGGCCGCCTACCAAGCCGGGGATCCGAAAGGCAAGCGCGTGGGAACCGACAGGGACGGGTGGCCCACCCCGAGCCTCTCGACGCGCTGCGGAAGCGCCGCAAAAACCCAAAGAGAAGCCAGCCTCTCCGCGCTGTTACAAGTGCGGGGAGACCGGTCACCTACTGCCGACCTGTCCACTCAACAGCACAACGGAGCCAATGGACTGCACCTGGGCTTCCAAGGAAAGGTACTGTACTCCGCTAAACCCGCTGGCAAGTCCGAACACGGGAGTGGTGCTGATAAATGGGCACTCGGTGGTGGCTTTGTTCGACTCTGGCAGTAACATTACCATTGTTGCTTGCCGTTACGCTTTACGCGACAGTGGCTCACGCGACATTTACGAGTCACCTGTGTACACGGGAGACCAGGTCTTACCGCCCGCCGGTGTTACGCTACCTGGAAGGGGCAGGTTTCCAGTTTGATGGTCGTGGTGTTGCCTGAACCCCCCTATCCTGTAATCTTGGGACAAGACTGGTCACAAACTATCGGCGGTAAGACGAAAACCGCTCCCGGAGCCTCCCTAGGTCTAGCAATGAGGGGACGAGGCACCCTCCCCGCGGTCTCCACGCCATGCTCAGGGGCAAGCCAAGATGGCACAGGCACGTCGGGAGTTGTTTCCCGAGCAACGTCCTCTGACCCGGATACTTCCGCCGGGGAAGGGACAAGCCGGGAACACTTCCAAAGCCCTTCCTGTCCGGAATGTCAGATTCACCAGATTCCTAGGAGGGACCGCGCTCCTCTCGTCCCTATTCCCTTAATAGATGTTCCTTTTGAAAGAATAGGGGTTGACTTAGTAGGATCCCTGGAACCCTAAAACCGTGGCTACAAATATATACTAGTCATGGTTGATTTTGCAACCCGTACCCAGAGGCAGTTCCCATGCGCTCGCTAATACGAAAAACATTGCACGGGAATTAGTCAACTTATTTTCAAAAGTGGGTATTCCCAAAGAAGTCCTCACGGACCAGGGTACTCCGTTTACCTCAGATACATTCAAGGAGATTGCCAAATTGCTCCGGATAAAGCACCTAAAGACGTCTGTCTACCACCCCAAACAAATGGGCTGGTAGAACGCTTTAATCAGACGCTTAAACAGACGCCCGCAAGGTAGTCAGCGCCGATGGCAGGAATTGGGACCAGCTCCTACCGCTCGTCCTTTTTGCCTACCGGGAGGTACCCCAGGCCTCTACGGGCTTCTCCCTTTGAATTATTGTATGGGCGACAACCCGGGGACTATTGGACATACTAAAAGAGAGCTGGGAGGCTGAGCCCTGCCCTCCTCTAATGTATTGGAGTATGTTGCGCAACTGTGCGACAGGCTCACTAAAATCAGGCCTATCTTAAAGACCACGTGACTCGTGCGCAGGCATCGCAGGCCCGGTGTTACAACCGCAACTCCGTCCTCCGAGAGTTCCATCCGGGGACCGGTAATGGTACTGCTCCCACCTCCCACTCCAAGCTGCTAGCTCATTGGCAGGGGCCATACGAGGTTAAGGAGAGAAAGGGACACGTCGACTATTTGGTTCTTCAGCCTAATCGTCGACCGAGCAAGAGGATCTACCACGCCAACTTATTAAAGCCTTGGAAAGACCGGGAAGAGGCTCCCAAAGCTTGTAGGTCCCTCTCCTGTTCGCTGGCACGACCGCCCTTAACCTCGAAACAGCTGACACCCTTACAACGGCGTGAGGTAACCCAGACTATCCACGCCATCCCTGAAGTGGTGAGCGAGACACTCGGTCGGACCACACTGATTGCACACGATATAGTCACGGAACCCAGAGTGATCGTCCGGGAGAGGCCCTACCGACTCCCGGAGGCAAAACGCGCCGAAGTGGAACTGGAGGTGCAACGCATGTTGGATATGGACAGTATTGAGGAAAGTAATAGCCCCTGGTCCAGTCCTATTGTCCTTGTTTCCAAGCTGGACGGCTCCTGGAGGTTCTGTAACGACTTTAGACGTCTGAATCAGGTCTCCAAGTTCGATGCCTACCCGATGCCCCGCATTGACGACCTTCTCAAGCGGCTGGGTGCCGCCAGGTACTTGACTACCCTTGACATGACGAAGGGTATTGGCAAATTCCTTTAACGGCATCCGCGAAAGAGAAAACAGCCTTTAGCACCCCTAGTGGTCATTGGCAATACAAGGTCCTCCCATTTGGGCTGCACGGGGCCCAGCGACCTTTCAGCATCTCGTGGACAGAGTGTTGAAACCCCACCAGTCCTATAGTGCCGCCTACCTGGATGACATCGTTATCTTTTCCGCACCTTGGAGGAACATCTATTGCAGCTCTCAGCTGTCCTTGCGACACTGGCTAAAGCCGCCTCCGTATTAACCCCGAATTTCTTTGGCTTGAAGGAGGCCAAGTATTTAGGCTACCTTGTGGGGCGAGGACAGGTGAGACCACAATGCTCCAAAGTCAAAGACATCTTAGAATGGCCCGTCCAAATACCAAGAGACAGGTGCAGGCTTTCTTGGGGCTGGCCGGGTACTACCGCCGGTTCGTACCCCGTTTCTCCGAAAGGGCAGCACCCTTGACGAACTTAACAAAGAAAGGCGTTCCCCTTCTGGTGGTATGGAGCGATACAACAGAACATGGATTCAGTGACTTAAAAAGGCCCTAACGTCCGCACTTGTGTTACAGACTCCAGATTTTGGAGCTCCGCTTATCCTCCAGACCGATACTGGACACAGGCCTAGGTGCAGTGTTGAGCCAAAGTATCGATGGTATTGAACACCCAGTAATGTACTTGAGCCGGAAACTGCTGGACCGGAGACCGGTATGCGGCGGTGGAGAGGGAAGCCCTTGTCATTAAGTGGGCGTGACTTATCTCCGGTACTACCTGTTGGGTCGCTAATTCACTCTGGTGACTGATCACGCTGCTTTACAGTGGATGTCCCTCCATAAAGAGTCGAACCGCGGGTCACCAGGTAGTTCCTGGACTTGCAACCCTATAAGTTCACGGTCACTTATCGCGCGCGACCTTCAGGCCAACGCGATGCCCCTCTCGTATCCACGACCTCTCGGTTCACTCCGCCCGTCCTGACGGTTTCGGGCTAAGGGGGGGGTCATGTCATGCATGCGCGACTAGGAGACCGCGGATGGATCTTAAAACACATCGAAGGACGTTCGCCGGCGGGGAATGGCGGGGTACTAACCTTGTTTCTTTGTTTTCCAGGACTAAAGACGCTCCGCCATAAGACCTTGCCCGCAGTACGTTCACTTCCGCCCTTCCTCCGCCATCTTCTCTGACGTCAGCAATCCCATCATCCATCACGACTCCTTCCCAGCATTCCTGCACTTCCGGCTCCTCCCATATAAAATGGCCGCCGACGCCTAGTATGACGTCGCGCATGACTGTATTTTGGTTATTGCATTTTGACCCTGAATATTTTGTGTTAAGAGTGGATTGTCGACAATATAAGGGGCCAGAAAACCCCAAACCTTTTGCTGTCTACTTTTGAGTCTTTTACAGCAACTAAACTCATCACAGCACAAGTGCATTCATAATGAACCGTAGGTGACTGCAGGTTTTTCTCAGTCTTCTGCCTTGATGGTGATGGGCAGGTAGCCCTGCATCTTGGGAGACCACCAACAAAGCAGATGGAGTGTAGCATACAATCTTTAAACATAAAGAAACTAAATAATCAAAGTAACTTGTCACTGAGGTACTGCAGAGTGTGAAGTGGCACCCTCTTGTGTTTGTAACTCAAACTTGTGTTTCTTGTGGACATTTAAAAGAAACATCTCCTTGTAAAATAAGTGCAGGCTATCAAGTGTCTTTCTAATCAATCCAGTATATAGCGCCTTTTTATGTTTTATACTCATGTTCAGCTGCAGCTTGGTGATGTTATTAGAGGTCCAATCTCCCAGCCTCACAAATCCTAGTAAAGGTGTGAAATTCACACATGACATTAACGTTGGAGGGATGGCAGACACTGAGGAGGCAACAGAGAGAATTCACAGAGACCTGGACAACCTCCAGAACTGGGCGATCACCTGGAAAATGGAAGTGAATGTTGAAATGTGCTACATGTGGGCAAAATGAACATCAGTCATACATACAAGATGGAGACACCGAGTTACAGGAGCAGAACTCTGAAGAGCATTTTGGGGCTTATGTTGACTCAAGTAAGCAATGTACAGTATAGAAGTAATTAATAAGGCAAATTAAATGTTAGGTTACATTATTACAACTGTTGAATTTAAATCAAGAGGTGTTCTGCTCAAAATATGTAATTCATAGCTGAGACCACAGGAGTGTTGTGTGCAGTTCTGATCACTACAGTACAAGAAACACAGAGCAGCACTTGAAGCTGTGCAGAGGAGAGCAGCCAAGTACATCATGGAACTGAAGGACATGTCCTAATGTGACAGACTCAGAGAATTCAACCTATTTAGTCTGCAGGGGAGACTGTGTGGGGACCTGGTCCAGGTATTTAAAATACTCAAAGGCACTGATAAAAGAGAATCAGAAACAATGAAAATGAAGGGGAAGTGAATTTTAAATGGAGGCCAGGAAGAAATTTTATAAGCAAGGAGTTGTATGACTCTGGAAAAACGAAGACAATGACTTGAAGCAGAAATCCTGATAACCTTTAAGAAGAATCTGGATGAGATATTTGGACAGTTTTGCCATCATCCTGTTTTCGCCAACAGCTTCCAGTGTGTCCAGAGTTCACCCTCTGATAGAGCAGGCTTTCTTAATAAATTTGTTCAGACCTCGTGCTTCTTTTGGCCTCAGGCTGCTATCCTAGGAGATTGCAGTGTTGAACACCACAATGGCTACTATGGACCTGAGTATCCTTAGCAAGTCCAGTCTGCTCTGGCCTTTCTTGTTCAGCGCCTCTGTGTGGTCCGACCAGTCCAGTTTGTTGTTTATGAGGACCCCCAGGTCTTTGTAGCCGTGCACCACATCTTTGTCCTACCCTGAATGGTAAAATGGGGGAGTGTGTGTGTGGGGAGAGCAGGTTACAATTGATCTCTGCTTTTTACCTTTACAATTGTAAGTGCCAACATAATGACAAGCTCCTGGGCCATGCTACTCAGCAATGACAATATTAAATCAGTGTTAAAAATTAATCTTGAAAAGACACTTCTTTTACTTAAGATTAGAAAATGTTCCTAAAACATTCAGAAGCAGTGTCTCTCTGACCAGCCATTGATCTTTGTAAGCTACAATGTCAAAGGCCTCAATCACGATCTAAAGAGTAAAAAAAAATATTCTCTTAACTCACAGGCCTCAAGGCTAACACAACATTTCTATGGGAGAGTTGATTAATAAGTACGGACCAGTTTCAACTGCAAAGAGACTAGATTGCGTAAATTTGTAGAATCAGATGTAGTACCTGATCTTGAAGGGTGCTATGTCATGGCGATGGGTAATTTATTCAATTTAAAGTAATTTTGATAATACACACCTAATGTGGGTGATAGATGTATCAAGAAACATATCCAAGACATATTTACAACCATTCCCAATATGAGCACTTGTAAAATTATAATGGCTGGAGATTTTATTGTGTATTAATTCCAGACCAGGATAGATCTTCAACTATATTGATGATAATGCTCTCATTATGTCATTACATTTCCAATCAATAACAGAATTTTACTTTTGTAAGCACTGAAACTTAACATAATGTGTGAAACCTAACAAACAGAAGGTGCTTCGGGTATATAGCGCCTTGAAGGGCAGCACTGGTGTGGTCACTTTATGAGACCACCGATGGTCTGTCTGTCTGTCCTCACTTCTCTCTCTTTATCTCCACAGCCTGTCACATTGTGGTCTCACCTCCACATGCTGCTCAGCTCTCTCCTCAGCTCTTGCTGCTCCACACTCACGACTGAATGAACTGAACCTGATAGGCAACAACAACATGGAGGACTCAGGAGTGAATCAGCTGTGTGAGGGACTGAGGAGTGAAAACTGCAAATTAGAGAAACTGAAGTAAGTGAACAACAAGTGTGTGTGTGTGTGTGTGTGTGTTTGTTGAATTTTATTTCTTCTGACTTTATGGCTCTTTATGTTCCACACCCACCATATAAACATTGTGCACGTGAGCAGACAGATGGACATCACGAGGGCACAGCTGCAGATTTCTCTTTAATTGTTAAATTCAGCATTGTGACCCTGAGCCCCTCGCCCACAGTGGTCTCTTTTGTCTTCTCGTTTCCTTTCTGTTCAGCCTGTTGTTTTTTTCCTTATCCCAGAATCCCACATTGTCCATTCTTTATTTTTGTCTTGACCTTGTCCACATTTTCTTTTTATGAACTAGACAGTCCAAAGCATGTAATTCCCAATTACTACAAATCAAAATGTCTACAAGAGGGGGACAACCATCAAACCAGACTGGTCACTAAAAGAGCAATGAAGAATATTTATAAATGCAAAGGTTCATTTTCACTAAAAATGCTAGAATGCACAAAATAAACTTCAAACAGCACAAGAGGAGTTGACTGAAACCACAAAGGGAATCTAAGGCCAACGATGTTCCAATACACAAAACCCAAGAATGGGAAAAAACATCAAAACTCCAGAAATGAGCAAAATCACAAAATCAGTCACAAATGAAACTAAACTCAGCACAGCACAAGTTCATTCACAATGAACAACAGGGGACTGTAGGCTTTCCTCAGTCCTCTCCCTTGAGATTGTGTTGGGCAGGTAGCCCTACATCATGGAGGACCACCTACAAAGCACATGGAGCATAGCAAACAATATTTAAACATAAAGAAGCTAAATAATCAAAAATATAAACATAAAAAATGAACAAAGAAAGCAAAAAGTGACCTTTGAACCCTGGCTGATAAAAATGACAATGGGAAAGGTCACAGGATGAGAGTCAAAAGGATTGGAATTTTAAAGAGTGTGGACAGCAAGGTGAGGCACATGAGGTGACCACAGGTAGACAGACAGCACTACAGGTGTCCATCATTACCGGCGAGTCTTTGTGAAGGTCAATTTCTATCAAAAATGGTCAGTAAAAAAAGACATAAGCCAGAGATCTGTAGAGGAGGTACACTGAAATAGTCAGTGGGCTTAGTAACCAATAGGCAACACACATTATGTGACATGTCCAGAGACACTGAGAGGAATTCTGGGAAGGTAACGTGTCACTGAGGTACTGCAGAGTGTGAAGTGGCGCCCTCTTGTGTTTGTAACTCACACTTGTGTTTCTTGTGGACATGTAAAAGAAACATCTTCTTATAAAATAAATGCAGGCTATCAAGTAACTTTCTAATCAATCCATTATATAGCGACTTTTATGTTCTTATATAAATGATCAGCTGCAGCTTGCTGATGTGATTAGAGGTCCAAACCCCGGCCTCACAAATCCTTCTTTTGTTATTTCAGTCCACACATCTCAGGTCCTCAATGGCAGCAGAAAATCAAATGGCCAATCAGAGATGTGAATATTCTGAGTGTCACTACACGGCCTTTAAGGACTCCTGTCACACTCGCCCTGTGTCCCCTGTCACTCTGGTCACTCCATCATAATTCTTAATAAAGTGTTGGCTTTTCTATTTTTATTAAATAAGTGACCGGTAATGCAGGAATCAAATCTGCTGAAGAATATTGTCCATCTAGCTTCTCTGCTGTTTAATTGTTTAGCATTTTTAAATCCTCTAAGTTTTTATGATCAGTGTGTTTAATAAAAGGACACACAGCACCTTCACACCAGTGGTGACACTCCTTAAGGGACAACATCATGGTCAACAGTTTTGATTTACTACATTAGAATTATTTTCAATTTTCATTAAAAATATGCCAGAGTTTAATCCCACGCACTTCTATATCAGATGTTTCTGCTTCACCAGTGAATTATAGCGACATGTCAGGATGGCTCAGCACAGGAAGTCACAGAAGTCAAAGGCTTCTTCAGCTTCAGGATTTAACACAAATGTCAAGGAGTTGGGTTGTTGGCTCACACAAAGGACAAATAAAAAGAAAAACATTGCATATTCATATTATTAATGCCCTCCAGTACACAAGTTAAAGTCTACAGAATAGCAGTTTCCCCATACCTATAACCAGTTTGAACCCCCAAGTCTGTCTTGTCCAGTTAACAAGCAGCTTAGCTTTTATGGCTGAGCTCACGCTAGCTTTTCAGTAGTTGGGCTCAAGAATCCGCCACAATATCTTGTGTGTATGCAGCGGCTTTAAAATGGTTGCTGATGATTTGAAAAGAGACAGACACACCGATATCTGGATTCTGACATTTATTCTGCAACAATGTCCTCCAACTAAAAGACAAGCAGTAAGGGGCACAGTCAACACACGCTCGACAGGCTCTCTCTCAGTCTCCTGGAACAGTGTCATCCAGGTTTTTATTTATATATATATATATATATATATATATATATATATATATATATATATATATATATATATATATATATATATACATATATATATATATATATATATATATATATATATACACACACACACAAATATAATAAATACAAAATAAATAATGAAATTAACACCAAATGAAACAAATACATTTCAATAGAAATCAAACCCTGTTCAAGCAAGTGCAAAATATCTCTTTCTAAATAAAATACACATGTTCCATAAAAATAAATACAAATTTAAATGCATATGAACAATAACAATGAAGGACAATGTATAATTAACGTTGCAACATACCTATAAGACAAGCAGTAAGTGGCACAGTCAGCACACGCAGTGACAGGCGCTCTCTCAGTCTCCTGTAGCAAGCCAAACAATATGCTAATGAGGCTGGATCTCCGTCAAATTAAACACGTTTAAAATCTGTTTCTGCAGACCAAAAGTGACGACAGAACCTCAAGATACATCAATAACCACATGATGTGATGTTTCTATGCAATTTCAGACAGAATACACTATTTCAAAACTTGTCAGCTTACATGAGACGGAGAGTATTGAGAAGTGTCTTACCTGCAACAGCGTCATCGAGCTTTTACCAGGAGTCTGCTGTTACGCTACATGTGTGTCCTATGGGTGTTTCATTAATTAAAGCCCCGTTACAACAGGCAAACAGGAACTATTATACAAAAGATACACTGATTGCATTTATATTAAACAAAATTTACAATATATAAAACTGAAACATTTCAGTATTAAAAACACATAGTTCACTAAAATAAAACATAATAAACTAACTCAGCCACATATACAACATACGGATATTATGATGTGCACAATATACAACTTATGTTCTCCAGATTTTACTATCCATCCATCCATCCATTATCCAACCTGCCATATCCTAATTACAGGGTCATGGAGGTCTGCTGGAGCCAATCCCAGCCAATACGGGGCACAAGGCAGGAAACAAACACCAGGCAGGGCGCCAGCCCACCGCAGGGCACACACACACACACACACACACACACTAGGGACGATTTAGAATCGCCAATGCACCTAACCTGCATGTCTTTGAACTGTGGGAGGAAACCGGAGCACCGGAGAAAACCCACCCAGACACGGGAGAACATGCAAACTCCACACAGGGAAGTGCCCATAAAATGTTGTTTACACAAAATTAAAAAGACTCTGCATTTTGGAACTGCAGGGCCTCCATATAACACAGCATAAGAAGAGAAAACAACGCTTATCTCAACAGGCTTCTTTAGATTTATAGGTGATTCTTGAGAGCAGACATTTCTTTAGATGCCAGTAGGCACAGAAGGCACTGCATTTTATATGAATCACCTTTGAATTTTATATCTTTTAGTGAAGTGTTCAAATACGACTGTAGGGAAAATAAACAACCAGTTTCCATGTCTTAACAGTGAGTGGGAAAGCATAGGAACAAATGAGCAGAGGAAGGAGCTACAAAGAGTTTATTTTGAATGATATACCACACAAACACACATGATTGGTCTCCTTTATGAATTCATATGACAGTTTAGTCTGAGTAATGATTATCGAGGACTTGCTAGAGAATGTAACAAAGTTAAAGTACACTATTTGACCTAAAAATGTAGTGACGTAAAAATAAAAGTAGCTGTGAATGAAATTTACTCAAGTAAAATACAAATAGCTGAAAAATGTACTTAAGAAAAGTAACAAAGTAGTCGTACTTCATGATTTTACACCTCTGAGTTAACTGGAAACATCTGGCATTTGTGCAACCGGCTGAACCTCAACTGAAAAACAAGGCCTATTCAAGTAAAGCGTCATCAGCTAAGTCTCAACTTCCTAAGTGCACTTCGTGGTATACCAGCCTGCAGGACTGACTGATGGCGTGTTGTCAGATACTCAGGGTTCATCCTGGAAAAACACACTTGAACTTTCTTCTTGGAAAGAATGTCCTCCATCACAGAGCCAAGATTAATAAAAAATATGACTACTGACATGTCTATCCCTCACACTGTGCTGCTCCCTTACACTCATATAGGGTGCACAGTTGTTAAATAGGGCGGCTTTTTGGCTCTGAGGTTAGGGATCTTTGCTGGCAGTCAGAAGGTTGCTGCTTCAAATGCTAAAGGTGATTCCACTCCGTTGGGCCCATGATCAAGGCCCTTAACCTACAGTTGCTCCATCCTACATATGACATTATCCTGCATCAAGCACTGCAAGGAGGTCCTCCAACCTACAGGGGAAACTGGGGTGCTGGTTCAGGATTGGCATTCCAGTCACTCTGATAAACCTCACACTGTTCAATCCCAACTGAACTAGTGTGCTGAGGTGCCCTGCACTCAAGTCCTACTCTGGGGTCTTGAGGTGGTGGAGGTGGAAACTCGCTGTATCAGCACAGGCTCCTAACCTCTTTTGTCAAATGTGTGAATTCTCTGTGACTGATGGCCTTTGGTGTACACTCAGAATTATGAACCCTTGTCTATTGATGCAAAATGTCTTAACATTGTATCTGAATATTTATGATATTATTTCTAAATTTTCCTAAAGTCCCTGCCATGTTTAGTCCTCCCACTTTCTGTCTACTGGCCTGACCTGCCAAATTTACTGGAAAAGAGACATTAGAAAAAACAGAAAAGTCAGTCCTGAAGAAATGATCAGCTGTTGTGAGAAATTCAAACAGTGAGGACACAAAGATGACAGTCATGTGACACCAAAGCACCCTGTCTAGTCATGTGATGAAGTGCTGTGCATTTCCAGTCCCTGTCAGCAGATGGCGATGTCAGCACGTCACCCATTCATTTGATCAAATCTCTTAAGCTGAATGTGCAGAGCTGGGAATGGACAGCAGTGGTCAGCAGTCATGGGGGTCACTTCACTGTCTACTCAGACAAAGAGACCCTCACACCATCTCTGTGTGGGTTTGGGATGCTGACCATCTGTAGAAAGAGTAAGAAAACTGAGCTCAACACCACTGAGGCCTTTATTTGACAGAGGTCAGCTGGTCAATGGCACTAGTCAGTATGTTAGGACTGAATGGCCGAGGGCAGAAGTGTCACAAGTCAGTCATGTCCTCACTGTCCATTATGTTATTGATCTAAAGTGTAGGTCTACTCTTAACTAGTCTAGTCTAATCAAGGTGTCACAATAGACCCAATAGAGGGTCCTCATTTTCTACTCTGGATGTCACCTTCACGTCAGACAAAGTGTCCACATGTTCTGATTGGTGAATGACTGACAGAATTCTGAGTTTGTCACTCTGTTGTCTCCAAATGTGACAACTCCATCTGGGCACTCATAGGGAGAACAATGTAAGTTTATTAAGACCACCTTTTACCAGTCAGGATGACCTGAAGAACAAAAGACATACCCAGGCATGCAGAGCCTTCATGGGCAGCATTGGTCTTGGGTTCAAATTGGGTTTCAGTTCAAATGCGAGCAGGTCAATGACACACTTGAGTGTCCAGCTCTGCTTGTAGTTGTCAGGCCACTTACTGAGACTCCAGGCAGTATGTGTGTCTGTCTTTGTATTTATATACACAATTAACATAGTGGGGTCTCAATGTGGAATGGCTGAAGGTAGAAAGAGAACTGATAGACAAACAGACAATTGTAGATCATATCCTGATGAGGCTGACCTGAGACGCAGGTGAAAAGTGTCTGAATGGGGATTTTAATGACATGACAATGATGAATATAAAGCGAGGGATTGTGGGAGAAACGATGATAATGAATGTGGACTGACATGACAGATTTAGAGTGTAACATTGACTGTTATGACTTTATTAAACAGGCCATTCTGGTCTCTCATTTTCCTCACATGGTGACAGTTGCTCCTCATGTTGTCCTGTCAACAGTCCAGTCAAATTGCTGCTGACATCTCTGACCAACAGGCCACATGTAGACATGATAAACAGGAATGAACTGAAAAAGTCAGACAGCCATGAAATCCCTGTGTGTGTCTTGTCTTCACACCACATGACGTCTGTCCCTCTGTGCTTTTCTTATCTTCTTCTCCATACAATCCCAGTGTTTCTTATTACATTTCTTCTCTAAATGTGTCTCACTACAGAGGAGACTCCAGCAGCTCACATGCATTTTGTTTTTCTGCTCTTCTTGTTTCTCTTTGACTTTTTATTTCATTCCCAAGATGCTCTTTCATCTGCTGTGGTCAGTGAGTCACTATGGATGGACGTCACGGTCAGAGCAATCAGTGAGCTCACAGTATTTGTGACAACTGGCAGGATGTTTGTTTGGGTCACTCTGATATTGTGTGGCTTCTCTGTCAGTCTGTCTGTCCCTCCTCATGTCCTCCAGATCCAGAGACCCTCTGTATACGTCAAAGGGACTGTGGAGGTCTATGGTGCTTTTCAGTTTTCCCAGAATTCTTTTCTTTCCTTACACATCTTTATTGCTGCCCATTCTCCTACTCCCAGCTGTTCTTTGATGTCATCAACCCATCTTGTTGCTGGTCTTCCTACTCGCTGTTTCCAGTTTCTTGTTCTCTCTGTCATCATTGTGATGAGCCTCTCCCATCCTGCATGTGTGACCTGAGAGACCCGACGTATGTTCTTTATACTTCTGTCTTTATCTCCACAGCCTATCAGATTGTGGTGTCACCTCCAGATGTTGCTCAGCTCTCTCCTCAGTCCTTTCATCTCCAAACTCACGACTGACTGAACTGAATCTGAGCAACAAAACAACATTGGTGATTCAGGAGTAGATCAGCTGTGTGAGGGGCTGAGGAGTGAAAACTGCAAATTAGAGAAACTGAAGTAAGTGAACAACAAGTGTGAGTCAGAGTGAGTGTGTGTGTGTGTTTGTTGAATTGTATTTTTGCTGACTTCATGGCTCTGACTGTTTTACCTCCACATTACAAACGCTGTGTTTAATTAGGACAGACTGCAGTGTCAGATTTGGATAGAATGGCAGATGGACGTGAGGTGGACTCACATTAAATAAATGAAGACAGCATTGTGACCCTGAGCCCCTCCACCACAGTGGCCACTGTTATTGTTCTCTCCATCCAGCCTTTAACTTTCTTTCTTGTCCCACAATGCCACTATTAATCTTGTCCCCATCATCCTTTGTCACTTTCCTACCTCACACTCCTCTGATGTCCTCCTTAAAATTTTTAAAGTCCCTAAAACACAATTAGTAGGAGAAACACTTGTAAATGGGGGCAGAAGAGCTGACCAGAGTGGCTGCGGACAAACTGGAGCGGGACTAAGGTGACAGACAGGAAAAATGAGTGCAGGACATCAGAGATAAGGAGAGACAAGAGAAGGAGAAAAGAGGGAAGTCAAAAGAGCAGAAAAGGGAGAAATAATATAAAAGGATTAGGAGGAGTGTCCTCAGTGTCTGCTTAGTCTGACATCAGGAGAGTCCATCAGCATAAACAGTCCAGCAGTGACCTTCATGCTGCATGGCATCCTACAAATCAGACAGTGTCTTCAATTCAATTTTATTATCCCTAAAGATAAATGTAGTTTTCATCAAGTTTTACAGACAAGACCAGAACATAATGTTAAGGACACGTCACAAAATAGACAGCCATCATAAACTTAGTAAAATAAATAAAATATAGCAGTGAGTGTAATATTTCTGGCAGAGTGTATTAGACATCAAAATTAAGCCAACATTTACTCTTAACTGATGACTGATGCAAATGCTACTCTTAATCATCTCATTATTTAAGGATGTGGGTGTTTATTAAAATTGAATTTATTTAGAAACTTAATGGCAATTGGAATGAAAAAGAACTTGAACTGGCTGTTTTTCTCCTCCAAACCTTCGACCTGTGATCTAATGGTGAAACCTGAATTTTGAATGAAGTGGACGAGTCGTGTCTGACAAAAGACCCTCTGATTTCTGTAACACTTGCTTGTTAAACACAACTGTGAGATTGCACTGTCCAGTCCTTGTTATTTTACTGCTCCATTATACAGTTTGATTTATTGTGTTTTTGTTTTAACATTAAGATTTCCAAACCAGGCCAGCACTGCATAAATACAAACAGACTCAATACAAGATTCATAAAAGTGTCATCATGGAAGGACTCACATTACAAAGACTCGGCTTCCTTAAACAGTTGAGCTACTGCTGTCCCTTTGTGCCGATGGCTTCTGTGCTTCCCTTAAAAGTTAGCTGTGAGTCTTTGATTGTCCTCAGATATTTATAACTGTCAATGATCTCCACTGCCTGCTCTTTGGTGATTGTTTCTTGTTGGTGACTGGTGCTGCTTCTAAGTTTGATTATTAGTAGAAAAGACTCATCACACCAGTTCACAAAGTCATCTCCCACTGGACCAGGACTGGTTTCATTCACATTCTGTAGGCTAACAATCACTGAGACATCAGCACATATTAAGATGAACCTGTCCTCAAATTTACTGAGACCACCATTAGTGTAGAGGAGTACAAAAGAGGAGAAAGAACAGACATGAGGGGACCTGTGGAAGAGGACAACATGTCAGACAAGCAGCCATTGACTTTCACTCTTCAAGTCTTATCTCTTAAAAGTCAATCAGCCATCCTACCAAACTGAACTCTAAATTAAATTCTTTAATAAGTCTCTTTGCAAGAAGGTGAGGCTGAATGGTGTTAAAGGCTGAAGAGAAGTCTACAAACAGGAGCCTTGCATGAGTCTTGGTGTTAAATAAGACATGAAGCAAAGTGACATAAGACATTTGACAAACTAGAGGAGACCATTCATCCATTGAGGCCGCTTGTTTAGCTAATAACTAAGCTGTCCCAATAGCTCATGAAGATTCTTCTTAAAGGTTGTCAAGGCTTCTGCTTCAACTCCACATCTCAGTAGTTTGTTACAGGGTCCCACAACTCTTTGCGTAAAAACTTCTTCCTGTCTTCAGTTTTAAATGCACTTCCTCTTAAATTTCACTGATGTCCTAAAGTATGAGATTCACCCTTAACTAGAAAGAATTCTGCTGGATCTCCTTTATCGATGCCTTTGAGGATTTTAAATACCTGGATGAGGTCCCCACACAGTCTCCTCTGCTCAGACTAAACAGGTTTAATTCTCTGAGTCTGTCACAGTAGGACATGTCCTTCAGTCCCATGATGCACTTGGTTGTTCTCCTCTGCACAGCTTCAAGTGCTGCTATGTCTGTCTTGTACTGTGGTGACCAGAACTGCACACAGTACTCCAGATGTGGTCTACTAGTGATTATATAGTTTGAGCACAACATCACTTGACTTAAATTCTACAGTTTTCATGATATAACCTTAAATTTTATTTGGCTTTTCATTACTTCTGTTCATTTCTTAGTTAATGAAAATGTTGTGTGAACATAAACCCCTTAATCCTTGTTAGAGATCTCTTCCTGTAGCTCAGTGTCTCCCATCTTGTATTTATAATTCATGTTCTTTTTTCCCACGTGTAGCACTTTGCACTTATCTACATTAAACTTTCATTTTCCAGGTGTTCACCCAGTTCTGAAGGTTGTCCAGGTTTTTTAAATTCTTTTCACTCCCTCCTCAGTGTCTGCCATCCCTCCAATTTTAGTGTCACCTGTGAATTTCACAAGTTTACTATCTACACCAGAATCAATGCCATGGATATAAATCAGAAAAGTAATGAGGGTCCAAGGACAGACCCCTGAAGGACTCCACTGATGAACTCACTCCATTCTCCTCGTCTCTGTATTCTTTGTCTCCTGCCGGATAACTAACTAGAGATCCAGTTTTGTATGTTACCTCTGATGCTTACAGCTTCTAATTTCAGAATTAATCTTTGGCGTGGGCCGACTGAGTCAAAGGCTTTTTGAAAGTCTACGTGAATTATGTTGTAGGATCTTTTTTGTCACATATTCCAATTGGTTTCTCTAAAAATCTAAAAGATTGCTATGGCATGACCTTCCTTTTATAAACCCATATAGGCTGTTATTTAGTATATAATTTTCGTTTCATTAATTTTTAAATGTATTTCTTCTTATTGTTTCCATAATTCTGCATGGCACAGATGGAAGACTAACTGGTCTGTAATTAACTAGAATCCATTTTGTCCCCCTTCTTGAAGATTGGAGTCACATTTGCAAATTTCCAGTCCTCAGGTGTTTCTCCTTTCTGAAGTGACTGCTCAGATCTGCCTAGTAAGAGTTTAGAGACGTTTTCATTTCTTTCAATACAATTGGTGAGATCCCGTCAGGTCGAGGGGTTTAATTAGCCTTCAACAAACTGAAAGCTTGAAACATGACTGACTTCTTTTTAAAATCTATGAACTCAGACTTTGTTTTACTTCTACATGAGGCATTCAACTTGCTTCTTCCTTTAAAATGCTTGGGTGACATATTTGATCAATTCAGTTGCTATTTCAATGTACATTTTCAATGATTTCTCAATTCATGTCACTAAGGTTTCTTAAATTCTCTTTTATTGTCTGCTTACAGGAGTTGAACTAAAAAAGACCTTATTGTTAGTTTTGGCTTCTTTACTAATTTTTATTTCAGCTTCTCTTTTGATGTTTCAAATGTCTTGCTGTAGTGTCTGGTATTCCTCTGTGCCACAATCTCTCTGTTTTTGGTTTGTTTGTTTGTTTGTTTATTTATTTTCTGGTACAGTGATCTTTTTAATCTTTTATCATGCTCCTATTAATCCATTATGGCTCGTTTTAAGTAATTTTGTTTTATTGGTTTTCGAAATGAACTCTTTTTGAGTCCGGATCAGAATATCTCTGAAGTTACACCAACTATCATTTAGAGTTGCTGAGGTTTTGCTCTCCCATTTGATGTTTTGTAGATACGTCCTCATCTCCATAAAGTCTGCTTTCCCCAAGTTAAAGGTCTCTCTTTTGGTGTACATTTGTGTGTTTTCAAAGATTATCTCACATTTAACCATGTTATGGTCTCTATTGTTTAAAGTCTCAGTATCTTCTGTTCCAATTCCTCTGTTTTATCGTTTGAGAAGATGAGTTCTCGACAGGTGTCATCACACGTTGGGCTTGAGACAAACTAGGTGAACAGACAGCCATTTGCCATCTGCACCATTTCAGTTTCTTCTTTTGTATTCAAGAAAGGGGATTCTCAATTAATGTTTGAAAGTTCACATCCCAATGACCACTACATCCTCTTTGTGGCACATCAGCCTTATTTGATTAAATAATACGTTATTATCAAACACATCAGAATTTGGCAGTCTGTAGGAAACGCCAACAACCAGATCTCTAACTTTCTTCCTTACTAGCTTAACCCCCAATGATTCTGACGAGTTTCCTTCTTCCATCTTGAAGATGTCGTTCTGAATATTATTGCTCACATACAGCGCCACACCTCCTCCTTTCCTTCCTTGTCAGTCTCTCCTGAAGCAGGTGTAGACACTAATATGATATTCCTCTCCGTCACTCTCAATCAGCCATGACTCTGTAATTCCTACAATATCAGAGTCCCAAGTCAATCATCTCACCTCTCGTTCAGGCATTTTATTTTTAATTCTTCATTATTGAGGAGTAAACATTTTCACAAAGGAAAATTACTTTTTCTGTTGCTGGTCGAGTTTTCTTTTGGTCTGGTTTTTTATTCCTTAGTTAAAATGTCTGCTCACTTCCCTGACGATTCTTGCTCTTAGAATGTTTGTCCCTTTCTCTTGTAGATTTGGTGCATCTCGTCAGTAAATTAAATGTTTACAGTGAAAGGCATTCCAGTGGATGAGAAAAGTCAAACCTTCTTGTTCACACCAGGCCTTCATCCACCCATTATGTCTGAATATTAAATTCTGATCATACTGTTTTTTCCTGGTGCTGGAAGGACATCAAAGTAAATGTCTGATGTTGATTTGTCCTTTAGCTCATCTCCAACTCCCCCAAATGTGTTTTGCACAGAATATGCACTTGGTGTACTCTGTCCACCTCTCTAGTAGACTGGCAGTCAAACTGAAATGGATCTCAGAACTCATAGTTTTCTCTCTAATGTTTCTTCTTTAGAAGATTTTTCAAATGTTTTCATACAGGAGAAAGTAGGGTGAAATGACACCTTTTATTGGCTAACTAAATAGATTACAAATGCAAGCATTTCGAGGCAGCTAAGGCCCCTTCATCAGACAAGGAGTATATTTTCATAGGCAGTGATGTCAGAGCCACTGGTCTGAAGTCTTTTAGGTTTTAGGGTTGTTGTTTTGCCAAGTTTTAATTCCCTTTGATCAGCTTGTGCCTCATTAGTATTTCCTTCATCTAAAGACATGTTTTCTTTTGATATAATAATGACATTATAGATTAGCTGAACCAGGGATTGTTGATCAGATAGACCTTCACACTTTTAGCTGAGATCAACACGTCTTCACAAACAGAAACAGAGCTGCTGATCACATCACAAAGCTCAACTAAATCAGTGCAGAAGTCCATCAAAAGATCTTAGTCTGGACAATGAAAGCAGCCAGTTAGACTTTGGACTGAATCTTCATTCCACAGCTTCACTGTCTTCTTGTGGACTTTTAAATTCCTACAGAAAGTGTTGAATGTAAGAAATAGTGAGGAGTATTTTACAAGAGTGCTGCAGAATTACAAACAAAGTGCAAATCAGAAAATGTGTTTGTGCTTTTGGTGCCTTTGTTTAAGGCCTGGTGACAAAGGTTAGGCTTCTGATGCTTTGATCTGAGTGTTCACTTTCAGTGTGTCGACTAAAGCTGTGATAATCGTCTCTGTTGACATCGATGGGTGAGCCTTAGGATGAATACAAACAACGGTGACAAATATTTGTGGAAATTCTCTGGACGAGTAGAGTGGTCTGAGTGACACGCTGAGCAGCTCAATGTCCGCAGAGCTCACTGCTTTTCTGACTGTTACTGATTGAGACCCCCATTTATATACAGACAGGCAGACCCACCGGGCCCTTTACCTGTGACGATGGAGTCTCAATGATGAGCTCCATGACACTGATGGACTCAGAGAGCCACGTCTCATAATGTAGACTTCTCTGTATTCTGTCTGAAGCTTTAGTTTGTAATTAATCAAGTTGATTACGTAAGGACTGCACAGTCGCCATTATTACAGTCAAAGTGGAATGTGTTGGGTTACCTGTTACCTCAAACGAGCCCCTCCACATCTGCCCCATTTCAGTGTCCTCCGCTTGTCACCTTCATCAGACTCATCCTGTCTCTTCAAAGTGGAAAGATTCTGGAAAGCAGCTCTGGTCTTTGTCTGCACTTTGCAGGTAACGTCACAGTAGAAACTCCTGGCTATACTGAATCACTCAGGTGAATAGAAGACGCATCGGGATGACAGCAAGAAAAGTGAAAAAGTATCACCAAAATAATACAAACAAATAAAAGTAGACACTCCATAACACTTCAGGGACAAATATATTCCTTTATAACTGATCAGAAAATGAATCCATAATTAAAAATGAACTGCAACAATTTAAAAATTCAACAAAGACAGAGACAAACAGACCTGCTGCTGGTCACCACTAGAGCTGCCAGTCCTGAGTGGTAAATGACAGACAAGAATTCCAGTTTGTCATCCTCACCCCATGGTCACCTGTGACAAGTCCATCTGGTCACCTGAGTGCAGGACGCCGTCAGTATCATGTCTGCGACGTTCTTATCCGGTGTTGATGTCCACATGTCAGTCTGAATGACTTGGCACCAGTCAGTCCAGCGTGAAGGCAGGAGACCCTGTCAGGTATATAGCCTTACTTTATAAGAATGGCAGTGGTCTCGTGTTCACACTGCACTTCAGTGAAAAGTCAGAATACAAGTGGCCATTGAACCTTTGTGCTGTTTGTCCTTCTGTCTGTCTGTCTGTCTGTCTGTCTGTCTGTCTGTGCTCATGTCCTCACTTCTCTTCTTCTTTCCACAGCCTGTCTTATTGTCGTCTCATCTTCACATGCTGCTCAGCTCTCTCCTCAGCTCTATCTGCTCCACACTCACAACTGACTGAACTGAACCTGAGCAGAAACAACAACATGGAGGATTCAGGAGTGGATCAGCTGTGTGAGGGGCTGAGGAGTGAAAACTGCAAATTAGAGAAACTGAAGTAAGTGAACAACAAGTGTGTGTGTGTGTGTTGTGTGTCTCATGAATTTTATTTCTTGTCACATTATGGCTCTGACTTTTCCACTCCCACAACACAAATGCTGTGTTTCATTCAGGACAGACTGCAGATTTCCCTTTAATAATTCAATTCATAAAGAAAGCATTGTGACCCTGAGCCCCTCCACCACACTGGTCACCCTCCTCATCATCTCTGTCCAGACTGTTGCTTTATTTTGTGTCCCACAAGCCCACACTGTCCATTCTTTATTTTAATCTCATACTTGTTCCTGTCCTCCATTGTCACATTTTCCCAGTTACACTCCTCCAATCCATCCATTATCCAACCCGATTATATCCTAACTATAGGGTCATGGGGGTCTGCTGGAGCCAATCCCAGCTAACACAGGGCGCAAGGCAGGAAACAAACCCCGGGCAGGGCGCCAGCCCACTGCAGGGCACACACAAGACAATTTAGAATTGCCAATGCAACTAACCTTCATGTCTTTGGACTGTGGGAGGAAACCAGAGCACCCAGAGGAAACCCATGCAAACACGGGAGAACATGCAAACTCCACGCAGGGAGGACCCAGGAAGCGAACCCGGTCTCCTAACTGCAAGGCAGCAGCACTACTCACTGCACCACCGTGCCACCCCACTCCTCTGATGTCCTCTCTAAAGTTTGTTAAAATCACTAAAATAGAATAAGAAGGTGAAACACAATCAGTGGGAGAAGAGCCGACTAAAATGATAGAAGTCAAAGAGGAGTGGACAGCTAGAGCTGGACTGGAGTGACAGATAAAGACAAAGGAGAATAGAATAGCAAAGATAAGGAGAGACAAGAGAAAGAGATGAACAGAATGAAGAAAAGGACAAATAAGAGGAGGACAAGGCAGAGGATAAGGAGAAGGAGAGAGGGGAGGACAGACAGAAGAAAAGGAGGAAAGGTGGACAGCAGCAGTAGAAATGACCAGCCAGCCATACACAGAAAGAGAAGGTACAGGGAGGAGAGGATTAGGACTGAAGGCAGTGTGGACAGTAAGGTGGGAGACACAGGAAGTGACCGTCATTATAGCCAAGTGGACTGAACAGGCCGACATCATTCTACAAGACATGACCCCAGGTCTACACAAGACATCGACATATATCTGTCAGTGGGCTTAGTGACCAATAGGTGGACACACACATCATGTGCAGCAGACGTCCAGAGACACTGAGAGGATTCTAGGAAGGTGACCTCAGTGGGAGTGTCAGTGAGATACTCCAGTGTGAGGAGTGGCGCCCTCTTGTGTTTGTAACTCACACTTGTGTCTCTTCTGGGACATTAAAAAGAATCTCACCACATAAGTGTAGGCTGTCACATGATTTTCTTAATAATACAGTATATAGCGCCTTTCTGATATTGTTATACACGCGACGTTCTTCATTGATGTCATGACAGGTCCAAGCCCGCTGCCTCACAAATTTCAGTCAGTCAGGGTCTTCCTCAATACAAGCAGACAATCAGATGGCTGACTGGTGATGTGAATAACTTGACGTCACTAAGGACACCTGTCACACTAGTCCTGTGCTCCACTGGTCACTCTGGTCACTGCGTGATTCTCTTTACTACTAAATTCAAAGCTGTGTGGTGACACAGGTCAGGGGTCAATGGTTGTGTGCAGGTTTTTAAATTAAAATGGTGGACTCAGAGGGGCGTAGGTGGATGTGGTAGTGTGGGGGAGCAGAGCAGCCCTGGAGTGTTGGTGGTGAATTGGCGGAGCGCACTTTACACCTGCAGACACGTGTGGTTCAGCCAGTGTCCTCATTAGTGTTCTGGGGTCTGGAATTAGACACCTGCACCCCAGTGAGTTTAAAATGAGTGAGCAGGATAGTCAAGAACAAAACTGAACAGGAAAAAAAATGGAAAAATGGAGATGGAGGATAAATGAGAAATAAAGAAAATGCCAAATTGTGACAGAGCTGATGCAGAGGCAAGACGTTGAGAAGGGGGCCTGAGAGGAGTGAGCACACAGCACTCGAGGGACAAGGACAAAACCTGCCTCATTATAATCTATGGATTATTTATTCTCTAATTTTAATCAACACCAAAGAACACTCTTTCTATTGGGGAATATTTATTTAGTTATTAACTTATTTATTGAAAAAGCACTGCACTTTATTTTGGTTTTGAACAATTTGTTTTGTTGTATCATAAGATTACTCAACAATTACCATCTCCTTTTGCTCGTTTGTGTCCTTTTGCTCGGATCTTTCTCAGACTTGAATATTGACTTCTCAGTTTCAAGGGAGTGTGAGAGCTGCAGGCCACCAAGGCCATTGCAAGCCAGTTAAGAGCATGTGGATCAGAGAGGCCATTGGATGGCTTTAAGTCAACATATTTCAATGTCTATTCAAATAGGACAAGTGGACATTAGCACAAAACAACTGCTAAGACAACAAAAGGACAAACTCGGGTTCAAGCCTGACCTCAGACTACTGGGCCAAGACAAAGAACTGGGAGGACTAGAAAAGACCGAGCACAGCTTGGAGAAGAGGACAAGAGGAAGATCTGAGACAAGCTTGGGGACAATTCTGTACACATGGCTATGTGTCAAGTGATAACTAGTAACCCACAACAAAATGAAAATGTAAAGATGCTCAACCCAGCCTGACAGACCAGCTGGACCAGTACAATCCTCTTCTTCTTTTTCTTCTTCTTCGACTGCTCCCATTAGGGGTTGCCACAGCAGATTGCCTTTTTCCATATCTTTCTGTCCTCATCATCTTGTTCTGTTACAACCATCACCTGCATGTCATCTCTCCACATCCATAAACCTTCTCTTAGGCCTTCCTCTTTTTCTCTTGCCTGGCAGCCCTATCTTTAAACATCATGTTCCCAATACACCCAGCAGCTCTCCTCTGTACATGTCCAAACCAATGCAATCTCGCCTCTCTGACTTTGTCTCCCAACCGTCCAACTTGAGCTGACCCTTTAATGTACTCATTTCTAATCCTATCCATCCTCATCACATCCAATGCAAATCTTAGCATCTTTAAACTCTGCCACCTCCAGCTCTGTCTCCTGCTTTCTGGTCAGTGCCACCGTCTCCAACCCATATAACATAGCTGGTCTCACTACCATCCTGTAGACCTTCCCTTTCACACTTGCTGATACCCGTCTGTCACAGATCACTCCTGACACTCTTCTCCACCCATTCCACCCTGCCTGCTCTCTTTTTCACCTCTCTTCCACAATCCCTTTTACTCTGTACTGTTGATCTCAAGTATTTAAACTCATCTACCTTCGCCAACTCCCTGCATCTTCACCGTTCCACTAATCTCCCTCTCATTCACACACATGTATTCTGTCTTGTTACTACTGACCTTCATTCCTCTCCTCTCTAGAGCATATCTCCCCCTCTCCAGGGTCTCCTCAACCTGCTCCCTTCTCTCATACAGATCACAATGTCATCGGCAAACATCATATTCCCTGGGGACTCCTGTCTAATCTTGGCTGTCAACCTGTCCATCACCATTGCAAATAGGAAAGGGCTCAGAGCTGATCCCTGATGTAATCCCACTTCCACATTGAATGCATCCTTCACTCCTACTGCAGACCTCTCCATGGTCACACTTCCCTCGTACATATCCTGTACAACTCTTACATACTTCTCTGCCACTCCCAACTTCCTCATAAAATACGACAACTCCTCTCAAGACCCCCTGTCATATGCTTTCTACAGGTCCACAAAGACCCAGTGCAACTGCTTCTGGCCTTCTCTATACATCTCCATCAACATCCTCAGAGCAAACATCACATCTGTGGTGCTCTTTCTTGGCATGAAACCATCCTGCTGCTCACTAATCATCACCTTACTTCTTAATCTAGCTTCCACTACTCTTTCCCATAACTTCATACTGTTGCTCATCAGTTTTATCCCCTGTAGTTACTACAGTCCTACACAACCCCTTATTCTTAAATATCGGCATCAGTACACTTCTTCTCCACTCCTCTCACTTTCCAAGATTCCATTAAACAATCTGGTTTAAAACCTCTACTGCCATCTCTCCTAAACACCTCCATGCTTCCATAGGTATGCCATCTGGATCAACGGCCTTTCCATTCTTCATCCTCTTCATAGCTGTCCATAATCCTTGATAATCCGTTGCACTTCCTGATTCACTATCTCCACATCATCCAATCTTCTCTCTCATTCTGTTCATTCATCAGCCTCTCAAAGTACTCTTTCCATCTGCTCAACACACTCTCCTCATAAAAAAGACCACCAGACATTCACAAAGCTGCTGTTCACTGGGGTGACTCAGGAAAAAGTAACACAATGTGACAACAACAACAACATTTATTTACAGTAATCCCTCCTCGATCAAGGGTTGCTCCAGACCCCCGCATAGATGAAAATCCTAAGTAGAAACCATATGTTTGTATGGTTATTTATATATATTTTAAGCCCTTATAAACACTCCCACACTGTTAACATTATTAGAGCCCTCTAGACATGAAATAACACCCTTTAGTCAAAAGTTTAAACTGTGCTCCATGACAAGACTGAGATGGCAGTTCTTTCTCACAATTAAAAGAAAGCAAACATATCTTCTCTTCAAACAAGGCCGTCCAGGCGAGAGAACGCCAGAGAGAGAGAGCGAGATTAAAGCAAACAATCAAAAAATCAATACGTGCTTTCATTTCTTAGAGGAGCGTCCATATCATCTAGGCAAACAGCCCCTCTGCTCACACCCTCCGTCAGGCAGAGAATGTCAGAGAAAGACAGAGAAAAGCAAACAATCTGCTCGGGGAAGCACATCGTATATCATTGAGGAGTTTTAGTTAATACGCACACGTGCTCTGAATGGGTAGCTTCTCAGCCATCTGCCAATAGCGTCCCATGTATGAAATCAACAGGGCAAACAAACTGAGGAAGCATGTACTTTAAATTAAAAGACCCATTGTCTGCAGAAATCCGCGAACCAGCGAAAAATCCGTGATATATATTTAGATATGCTTACATTTAAAATCCATGATAGAGTGAAGCTGCGAAAGTCGAAGCGATATAGCGAGGATTACTGTATATAGCACATTTTCATACAAAAATGTAGCTCAAAGTGCTTTACATAATGAAGAATAGAAAATAAAAGACAAAGTAAGAAAATAAAATAAGTCAACATTAATTAACATAGAATAAGAGTAAGGTCCAATGGCCAGGGTGGACAGAAAAACAAACAAAAAACTCCAGAAGCTGGAGAAAAAATAAAATCTGTAGGGATTCCAGACCATGAGACCGCCCAGTCCCTCTGGGCATTCTACCTAACATAAATCAAACAGTCCTCTTTGTATTTAGGGTTCTCATGGAAGGACTTGATGATGATGATGGTCACGTAGACTTCTGGCTTTAGTCCATCATTGTTGGAGCATCATGATGCTTTGAGTAGGTGGTGGCATGGCCGCCACCACAAAGAAACCGGAAAAGAAACAGAAGAGAGAGTTGGGGTCAGTCGGATTTTAGAGCCACTATGAATAGTTATTATGATGAATTGAACATACAGAGTATCAGGATTAAGTTAAAGTGAAGTTATAAAAGGCCATGTTAAAGTAATGTGTTTTCAGCAGTGTTTTAAAGTGCTCTACTGTATCAGCCTGGTGAATTCCTATTGGCAGGCTATTCCAGATTTTAGGTGCATAACAGCAGAAGGCCGCCTCACCACTTCTTTTAAGTTTTGCTTTTGGAATTCTAAGGAGACACTCATTTGAGGATCTAAGGTTACGATTTGGAATATAAGGTGTCAGACATTCCGACATATATAAGATGGGCGAGATTATTTAAGGCTTTATAAACCATAAGCAGAATTTTAAAGTCAATCCTGAATGACACAGGCAACCAGTGTAGTGACATCAAAACTGGAGAAATGTGTTCAGATTTTCTTTTCCTAGTTAGGATTCTAGCAGCTGCATTCTGCACTCGTTGCAAGTGATTTATGTCTTTTTTGGGTAGTCCTGAGAGGAGTGCGTTACAGTAATCTAGTCGACTGAAAACAAAAGCGTGAATTAATTTCTCAGCATCTTTCAATGATATAAGAGGTCTAACTTTTGCTATGTTTCTTAAGTGAAAAATGCTGTCCTAGTGGTCTGATGAATATGCGATTTAAAATTCAGATTACAGTCAACGGTTACCCCTAAGTTTTTACTTCCGTCTTAACTTTTAATCCTAATGCATCAAGTTTATTTCTGATAACCTCATTGAATCCATTATTGCCAATCACTAAAATTTCAGTTTTCTTTATTTAGTTTGAGAAAATTACTATTCATCCATTCAGAAATACCAGTAAGACATTGTGTTAGTGAATCAAGAGAGTCGGAGTCATCAGGTGCTATTGATAAGTACAGCTGTGTGTCATCAGCATAGCTGTGGTAGCTCACGTTGTGCCCTGAGATAATCTGACCTAACGGAAGCATGTAGATTGAGAAGAGCAGCGACCCAGGATAGAGCCTTGTGGAACACCATATGGATATCATGTGTCTTTGAGTTGTAATTACCACAACTCACAAAGAATTTTCTCCTGCCAGGTAGGATTCAAACCAATTTAAGACACTGCCAGAGAGGCCCACCCATTGACTAAGGCGATTTCTAAGAATATTGTGATCAATGGTGTCAAATGCAGCACTCAGATCTAAGAGGATGAGAACAGATAAATGGCCTCTGTCTGCATTTACTACTTTAACGAGTGCAGTTTCTGTGCTGTGATTTGTTCTAAAACCTGACTGAAATTTATCAAGAATAGCATGTTTATTGAGGTGGTCATTTAACTGCATAATGACTGCCTTCTCTAGAATTTTACTTAAGAAGGCAGGTTAGAGATGGGTCTAAAATTTTCAAAGCAGAGGGGTCAAGATTATGTTTCTTAAGTAGGGTTTAACTACAGCAGTCTTAAGACAGTCTGGGAAGACCCCGTATCTAATGACGAATTAACTATGTCCAGAATATTGTCAATTAGCACGCCTGATACTTCTTTGAAAAACCTGGTTGGTATTGGGTCAAGGACGCAGGTGGAGGGTTTCAGTTGAGAGATTATTCTATGTAATTCAGGTAAATCTATCCTGGTGAAAGCATTTAATTTGTTTATAATGGAGTACCGGGGCTTTGGAGGTTCCTTAGTGTTGGGGAGATATACTATGTTATCTCTAATATCATTAATTTTTTGATTGAAAAATACAGCAATGTTCTCACAGGTTTCACTGGAAGTATTCTGGGGCATTCCTTTGAGTTACCTGGGTTTAACAGACGATCAATTGTTGAAAATAAGACTCTGGGATTACTAGCATTGTTATTTATAATCTTAGAGAAATAGCAGCGCCTCTCAAGACGGACAGTGTTATTGTATTCTGTTATTTTAACTTTTAATATCTCATAATGGATAGTTAGTTTAGTCTTCCTCCATTTACGCTCAGCTCTACGGCATGTTCTCTTTAAATCAGACACTCTTTGGGTCTTCCATGGTATAACAATGCTAGAAGATTTTTAACTGTCTTTTCAGGTGCAACTATGTCAACAGCAGCTCTCACTTTAGAATTAAATTTTCCACCTTACTATTTACATTATCCTCGCTATTATAGTTGGCACTATAAACGGACTGATTGCTTAGAATGTTTGTAAGTTTTAAAGCTGCTGATGAGTCAAAGAAGCGTTTTTTAACAATATGCTTCTCATGAATGTTTTCTATCATTATTTCTATATTAAAAAGTAGAAGAAAATGGTCTGATAGACCAATATCAATGATCTGCTTTATATCAACTTTAGTCCTTTAGTAATCACTAAGTCTAACGTATGACCTGCTTTATGTGTAGGCTGATTAACAAGCTGTCTCAAATCAAAAGAGTCCAGGAGGTTCATGAATTCTTTTACTTTTGGTCACACTGATTATCGATATGAAAGTTAAAGTCGCCGACTATTAAGAGTGTGTCATAGTTCAGTAATTAAAATTGACATTAAGTCACAGAATTCCTCAAAGAAAGACGCGTTAAATTTAGGTGGTCTATACACTGTGAATGATAGGGGCACTCTCGCTCCCTTGAACCCCTGTCCACAACTCCAGACACCAGGTAAAAGTCCAAATGCTGACTTTATTAAATCACCACAGTGCACAAAGCACACTCTCCACCACAATACTCATATAATCACTAATCACAAACAATAAACAATTCCTCCACTCCCAGACATGTTGCCACCCTTCCACCCAGCTCAGCTCGCCGTCTGGTAGCTCTCACAATCCTTTAATATTCCCTGACCCAGAAGTGTTCCCAATCTCCAGTCCATGTGATCCTCAATCACTTCGGGTCAGGTACAAGTTCTTTATTCATCCCGAAGCCCGCCACTCTTTCTATGATGAACTTGCGGGTCATAGGGCACAAATGAGTCCTCGGCCCTCCCTGCAGCACCCTCTTGCAGCCCCTGAGGTATCCAGCTGGGCTGAGGATAAAAACTACAGCGTCCATGATTCCCTGCTGGTCTTCGGGCACCTCCATACTGCAGGGAGGGCTCCATCTGGTGGCCTGGGGTATTGGCTGGGATGACAAGCCAGCCACATGTCACAACACAGATAAACTAGAACATGAGAATCTCCATGAATAACAATGGCGAGATACTCAAAGGACTTAAATTTACCAAAACTAACATCGTTACACTTTAACCGGCTCGAGTAAATGTTTACCAGTCCGCCGCCCTTCTTTCCCTGGCGGTCTGCATGAGTAAAACTGTAATCCGGAGGCGCAGATTCAATTAAAACAGCCACGCCGCCTGAGTTAAGCCACATTTCACTTAGTGCAATAAAATCAATGTTTCTATCACTAATAAGATTGTTGATAAAAAAACATCTTGTTATTTAAAGCTCTAACATTTAATTGTGCCATATTTAATGTTTCGGAGGGGCAGAGCTGAATTCTATACGTGTTATTGGTATTTGGAACAGAAACTAAGTTATTTTTATTAACGCGCTCTGTGTGTATTTTTATGTAATCTACAGTCTGTTTTATAGTTTTAATGCATTGTTGATCTAAAGTAGTAATTGCAATTAAATTATTGGTGTTTATGCCGCACTGCCTAGATTTTTATGTGCATTAAGATTGGTTATTAGATTGTTAATGTTGTGCACTTTACGGAAGACTTTGTTAGGCCATTATGTCCCAGCAAAGCAGTAGCATTACGGAAGGGGTTTAAAGTAGAAATAGACAGTCAAGATAAATGGATTACCTTGGCGATGTTTTCAGAGAGGACCCGGGCGCCAAATCTATTCGGATGCAGGCCATCCCACTTGAAGAAACGCGGCCTTTCCCAAAAGAGGTCCCAATTGTCGATGAGCCCGATGTCTTAAGTCTCGCAGAAGCCTTTCAGCCAATTGTTTAATCCCAGCAGACGACTGTAGTATTCATTTGATCGTCTGACGAGAGGTAGTGCACCGAGATGAAGATTGTTGGTCTTTGTGGGTCTTTGTGTCTTTAATTAGTGCTGCAAAGTCAGCCTTGAGAATCTCCGACTGTCGGTGCTTTATATCGCTTATGCCGGCGTGTAAAATAATGGATCCAACTGCCCTCTTGTGCTTCTCGTAGATGGTTGGCGACGCCTCATCACATATTGGACTCCCAGGGTGGAGAGTCTGTTGTGTGGGACAGTAAGGAGATGACTGCTCGAAGACCTGAGAGAGTGACAAGGAGTGTAAGGAGCTAGTAACTGAGTGAGGTAGAGAGGTGCAAGGTTATGTAGGGCTTTGAAGGTGAGAAGCAGAATCTTGAATTTAATCCTTGATGGAACCAGTAACCAGTGAAGCTGGGAGAAAACAGGGGAGATGTGAGCAAAACATTTAGTGTGGGTGAGGACTCTGGCTGTGGAGTTCTGAATATACTGTAGCTTCTGTATAGATTTTGCAGGGAGGCCTATGAAGAGGGAATTACAGTAATCAATACCACACATTATGAAACAATGAACCAGAATTTGAGCATCATTAAAGGACAGAAATGGACGGAGATGGGCAATGTTACAGAGATGATAGAATGACATTTTGGAAAGAGACCTAAAGTGATGAATCAAACACAACACCAAGATGTCTGACAACAGGAGCAGGTTTGACAAGAGGACCATCGACAGAAGTAGAGAAATTGGATTGCCTTAGAAAGTTGGGATTTTGGACCTACCAATCAGTGAGTGTGCAGGGAGGTGAATCTGTAGGGGACTGAGTACTAAGATATGTGTATATCGTCTGCATAACAGTGGAAGTTAAGGCCATGTCTGTGAATAATCTGGCCCAAAGGAAGGATATAAAGTAGAAAAAGTAAGGCCCAAGGACTGAACCCTAAGGGACACCACGTGACACAGGTGAAGTGGAGGATTTATATCGGCCAAGTATGACAAACTGTTGCCTATTAGAAAGATATGATGTGAGCCATTGAAGGGCTAAGACAGAGATGCCTACAGGAGAGAGACGCGACAGGGGGATTTCATGATTAACAGTGTCAAATGCTGCACTTAAGTCAAGAAGGAGGAGAATATTAAGGAAACCGCAATTTGCAGACCGGAGAAGATCATTGACTACACGGAGAAGAGCTGTCTCAGTGCTGTGCTGTGTACGAAAGGTAGACTGAAAAAGCCAGACATAGAGTGTATTATCTTGAAGAAAAGCATGGGGTTGTGTAGCAACCACGCTTCCATCACCTTACCCAAAAAGGGAGATTAGAGATAGGCCGGTAACTGGAGAGAAAGGAAGGATTCAGGTCAGGTTTTTAAGGATTGGGGTAACTGCAGCAGTTTTTTAGGGCAGTAGGGACAGAACCTGAAATGAAACGTGCATTTACCAATGAGGCAACAGGAGTACTAATTATGGATGAGCATGTCTTAAGCAGAGAAGTGGGGGACAGGATCAAGCCTTCCTCAAGGAATCAGACTTATTAATAAGTTCAGAGATGGCAAGAAAGTCAACAGGCGAGAAACAAGTGAGTCTTGATGATGGAAATGGCAGATCAGAATGAGTGAGTGATTGAGGTGTGGAGGGGAAACTGTGATAGATTTGATCAATTTTAGTATTAAAGAAATGTAAGAAGCCTGACACCGTTCAGCTGTATTGGGGCATCATGCTAGAGGAGGGGATTGGAGGAGTTTATTAACAGTTCTAAAAAAGTTCTCTGCCTAGTCTTAACATCATTTATGACAGAGGAACAATAGTTGGAGTGAGTCCTTTTATCAGATCTCCATCGACTGGCACAGCTTATCCTGCTGCTGACTTGGCA